>NW_022900942.1:39765790-39795241 GCF_012274545.1 Fukomys damarensis | reverse complement strand
AAAAAAAAAAAAAAAAAAAAAAAAAAGCTTTCTTTGTCTTTTAAAAGCCACCTAACAAAGTGTAACTCACCAGAGAAGGGAAATGGAATGGAATCACAAAAGCAGCAGCTTCTGGGAAAGTGCAGATGGCAATGAAAAGGAAGGGACTTGTGGAAGTAGCAGAAAATAAATTCATAGGATCTGTCTTTAACTTTTATTGAGCGCTTAGTAGATACTAGTCACTGAACTAGGTGCTAGGGGAGCAAAGATAAAGGTGCTGCCTCTGCTTTCATGTTCAAAGGTTTCATGGCTAAACAGGAAGAGGAGAGGTAAACAATCACAACAATACAATAAAGTTTGCATCTTAACAGTAATAGGTGCTACTCTGAAAAAGTAAATGAGGCCATCTAAAACTCTTCAAAGTGCAGATTTTACTCTCAGAAGAAGTGATACTTAGGCTGATTTTTAAAGATAAGGAGAACTTCACCATAAAAGACAAAGAGGGCACTGGAACCTGAAGGAACAATGTATGTAAAGGCACAGAGGCAAAGTATGTTATTTATTCTTAAGAATAGTAAGCACTTCGTGATAAACAGAACGATGACATCACAGAAATTTACTTTTAAGGTAATCAGCGTCCTGTTTTGTACTCTACAGAGTGGAATCCTACACGTGGGCATGGCACTAGAAGTCCTAAAACCAAGGAAGTTCCAGGTAAACCAGAAAGTGTCGATCACCCTGTAGATGATCATGAGAAGGAGGATGCCTACATTTGGAGCAAAGTAGCAATGCAAATTGCATAACAAAAAAAGCACAAGTTAGAAACCCTCAGATCAGTCTTGGATTCTCCAATACTAGGAGCCTTCCTAGAATCATATTTCTGACCTGGCAATAGTTCTCTGGTAGAATTTCAAATACAAAGGTCTTAGGGAGGTACCAAAGAACTGTTAGGTAAATCCCCTGCTTGAACAGAACATTCCACAAAACAAGAATCCTAATAGTATATAACTCTCATGCATATATCCTGTAAAGCCTTCTTCTGTAGAAGAATAAAAAATGTACCCACAGGAGTAGGAATCTGAGAGACTACTGGTGCTACAGGGCAACCTGCACTAGTCATGAATATGACTATCATTGCCAGTTCTTCAAAATTAGCCTTTTCCAGGTAGGAGGCACGACACTGTGATAGGCACTACATAATTTTCAAAGGAGTCAGGGCTTGTTTTTCATGACTGCTTAGGTGCACATAACATTGCAATGATCTAGTGTTGCCAATCTTGGTTGCATGCTGGATCATTTGAGACTTGATTATTCATTCCCTTCTTTGATGAGCCAACAGAGTATAATAATACTTTTGCTAAGTAATGAAGAGGAAGGAGAAAATGCAGTACATAAACTACCATTTCATTAGGTAACTAGGTGATTTAGACAATTGCTTCCCAGAATTAGTAGGAAGTAGATCAAAAGCTAGAATTACTTTTATAATTATGCTAGACCAGTGCTTGGATTACCAAACGAGTTGTAGACCTCTAATTCAGTTGTACAGTATGTCTATCCATATTAATCCCCAAATTTCAACAATAATCATGTCTACATCAAACCTTTACCAACTAGAAAAAACATAAAAGAATGATCAAGTAATGTCAGAGGGGATAAAAGATGAGGTTAATAGTTTTGTGAGTTAGCAGAAGAGGATTAGAGAGGAGTCATGTGGGCTCAGTAATTGATTATCTGCCTAAAATTAGTGCTGCAGGGTGCAGGAAATCTTATTTTATGTGAGTATTACTACTTGAAGCAATATCTGAGCATCGAACTGAATTTTCTACTTTTTGGATTTTTAAGATCGGCCCTGTAATCCTGGGAAAAGTTCTAAAAAACAATCAGTTCCCTTTCCAACCCCACTCATTATTCTCAGCTTTGCAGCTTGTAGCCTCTGCCAGGAAACGATGCAAGTGTTCCTTCTCAAAGCAGGTGCAGCAGCCTGACAATAATCCAATAAAAAACCTATTAGCTGGGTCTCCATGACACTCCTGGTATCCATGGGACCCACAATATCTTTAATGTAGATAATAAATCCAGACCATTTCCTTCTGCAATTGCTCCCAATATGGCTCCACTCCTAGGACTGTTCTACTAACCTTTTGTTACTACATTTTCTCATGAATGCTGAATCACCCTCTAATCTTTGCCACGAAACATGTGCAGTCCCACTCAGTGAAAAGGATCAATGTGCTTGTGCTGGCCAATTGCAATTGCTTACTGAGCCATATCTGTAGATTGCAAACAGCAGGACTAAAACTGACCCACTTGTAAATTATCAGTCATGGGTTGGCAGTTAAGTAATGATGGGTAAAGAGGGAACACACAGGAAGTCAGTGACCAGTAGAGTCACTGTGTGCATCTCTGAGTAACTGCTCATGTAAGCTCCAGAAGAGTCAGAATGTTAGATTAAAAATTCAGGATAAAGCTCTCAAATTCATCCTACATATTGTTCTTTCCTCAATATTCCTTTTATGAAATCTTATCTCAATTCAGAAATTTTGACAACAAACCTTTATTTCACCCTGGATTCAAGACTTTCATCGTGTTCTGTATCCACCCAACCCCAACCCTTACTGCTCCCTTTCTAATGCTCTGCTTAAAGATGCAAAACACTTGCTCCTAAATATACACAATGCTTATTGTCTTATCCTTTCATTTGCTGGACTATTATCTCCATTAAGATAGGAAACAAAGTTTGTCTTCCTCACTCTCATATCCTTAGCACGTCATACAGGATTTGGCATCAAATATAAGCATAGTAAGAATTTATTTTACTGATTTTGGCTTTAAAAATAGTGTTCCTTCCCTTCTCTGTATTTTCCTAGTCAACAAAACCCTACATAAACCTTAACTCTTTTGACAGGTTTTCTTAGGCTATACTTGACTGTATTGACCTCTATTCATCAAAGTCCAATTATGTTATAGAACTCATGTGTCTTAAACTAATGACTTGTAAAGTGTAAATACTCTAAGAATACTTAAATGTGATCTTCACCAACATTTTATTTTTTATAAATGAGAAATTTGAAGGCATAAAATATCTCAGGGCATTGGTTCCCAGATAACTCCCAGATGATATAAAACTCCACAGGTCCTCAAGTCTCTTAGATAAAGTAGTGTACTATTTACACATAACCTGTGCACATCCCTCTGCATGCTTTAAAAAATCTTCAGAATTTGTATCACACCAAATATAATGTGAACCCAGTGTAAATACTTCTTAGGGAATAATTACAAGGGGAAAAATCTGTAAATGCTCAATCACTACCAATGCATATTTCTTCCCAAATATTTTCCATTTGTGGTTGGTTGAGTCAGATGATGAGGAACCAGTGGATATGGAGGGCCAATTGTACGTCACTTGTTTAAGTTTATACACTCCATCACAACCAAGACAAGAAGAAAACATGCCTTTATGCATCCCAAACTGTTATAACTTGGTCTGAGATGCATCAGGAGACTGCCATGTCTTAAAGAGTTATTAGGTGCCAATCCTTCACAAGCACAGGGAAGATTCCATCTTGATGTTTGATAAATAGTGTCCACTGGCATGTTTGCTTTCTGTTTTAAAAGTTTTGGATCTAAACAATAAAACTGCAAGACCAATGCTGGATAATTTTAAATATTGTTTCATTTTCTCTTTGTTTCATGTTTAATGAAAAATTAAAGTCACTTCAAATCTGTGGTAACTTGTCTTAAGCTAACAGAAACATCTGGGTAGCTATTGAATATCTTGCAGGCTGAAACAAATCAACATCCACTCAAATCAATGATCCTCCTGGGAGTGTTTCTATTCACCAGCTCTTAGACAAAATGTAACTGAAGATCATAATAAGAACCTGGGAAAACAGAAAGGAATGGGAAAAGAAAAATGGGTGCCATTAAATCAGAGAGGAAGGAAGTTCCCTAAAATTCTACTGAAAATATTACAGAATCACTCATTCCCTGAAAGAACATGTTATATATGCATACAAGGTCCTGTCCTTGCATATATTGTATCAGAATAAAAGCACTAAATAATAAGGTAGGTTGCCAAAACCCAAGCTCAGCTACATAACAAACTGATGAACTAGGTAGCCTTAAATGGCCTGAGCCTTTGTGAATATTGTTTCTGATAATAACAGAAAACTTTGTAGCTGTGCCTATTGGCAGTTTGCAGCTATCTATTTCCTCTCTTTCCGGGAGATGCAGGTCAATTCCATTCCCACACTTCCCTTGACTTGTCTGTAGTTGTATGGCTAGGTCCAAGTCGGTGGAATGAAAATGGAAATGGCCTGTGGCATCTGGTCACTGAAAGTCTCTACATAGTGTTCTCTGCGTTCTTCCGCCTTCTGACTAATGAACACACCAGATCCATCTTAGCAGACATAGGTGAAGATAGCAGAACTGTCTTCCTTCTCAAGCCCTGAATGTATAAACAAGAGTCACCCTGCTAACTCCTAAGCACCCTTGGACAACTGTCACCATTACTAGGCCCACTGAAATTTGGGAGAGTGTTACTAGAGCTTAATATATCCTCACCAGTTAACAATCATTCCCATGTTACAAGGTTGTCGTGAAGTACATATTGTTTGGAAAATTATAGGAACATATTGACACAAATAGCAAGAATGATTTGTCAAAGTTATACATGCATCAATTATCTTTCCATGGCTTTAAATAATCAAAAAAAGAGAGATCCACATATTTTATACTCATATCAGTATACAACAATTTATTACCTTGTTAAATGGATACATCATGTAAAGGTACAAGATCCCAATGATGAATGTAACTGTACTGTGTAACTAAAGAGTACAATAAACTTAATTAAAAAATTAAAAATAAATAAGGATGAAGGTTTTCAGGTAATATATATAAAATTCCTCAATCATTTTATCTATGATAAAGCCACTTTTTTACCTATACATGAAATTTAATATAGCTTAATACACATATGTTTACATCTTTTAAAATAAAACAAAATGAAATAAACAATATAAGCCTTCCCCCTAAAAAGAATACACCTATCTCGCAGTAACTTGCGATAAAGCCACTTTTAAAGCAAGTCAGATTTAAAGCAGGAACTGTATAAACCCTATCTATGGTCTTGATTTTGTTTGGCAAATGTAAATTCTGACCAAAAGAAAAAAGGAGAATGCAAAGTTCTATTATGCAGAGGTTTTAACTAGAAGCTTCAAGAATTGTGAATGTTCTCTTTAGCTTCTAGACTTTGACAAGGGAGGAAAAAAATCACCTCCAATTTCCTCAGATGACGTAACAGTAACATGTTTCATTGTGCGTCTTACTTGGAAATGGATGCCGCATGCCAGAGTCAGTTCATTCCTTAACTGATCTCCATATGCTACCACTTAGTAGGCAGCAGTCTGGTAGCTAAGACCTCCTGTGGTAACTCACAGTATAAAGAATGCTTACATTTCCCATTTAATCAATGGCTTTACCATCAGATCTTCACATATCAATTGGAACCTTGGCATACATTGTTTCTGGTTTCACAATATCTCCTCATTTCATCATGTGTCTTTCATTCTTTCTAAAAACAGCCTCTCAGATAAATTTTTTAAAGCCTATGTCGGGATTCCTGAAAAACATGCCCCATTTATCTTACCGGAAACTCTTTCCTTAAGGAGCATCCATCCTACAGCCAAGACTGACGATTACTTATGAACAGGTAAATAAGAGAAATTTGAAAACTGAAAAGGCACAATGAAGAAGATAAATAAGATGATAGAATGACATGAGAGACAGAGGTGGATTTTTCTAGTGTTCATGGCAAGAAGCCTTGCATTTTGGTTAAGATCTTAACAATGACAGCAGCAGTTATGCAAAAGTTACAAGAAATAAATTTCAGGGAGGAGTGAAGATCTGTGCCTTGTGTCAAGAATGAGCTTCTCATGGTCACACTAGAAAGAGGAGGTGAGTGTTGCTGAAGAGTACAGAAGGATGGATAAAAGGAGGGTGCGTGAGGTTAGAGGGTGGGACAGAGTGAGATTATCTGAAGTCCCTCAATCAAGATAAAGACCTTGGGCTGCATGCTAGGGGTGACAGAAAGCCAACAGCTGGCGCTGAGCTAGGTTTTCTATTTTTCAAGAGGCTAGGCTGGCTATGGCGTAGAAATGCACTGTAGATTAAATAACAAGACAGAGACATGTTAGGTCCAGGAGAGAGATTTATTACATGGACTAGGATTTTGCTTGTGAAGATGGAAAGAACTAAGTGGATATGTCCTTCCCTCTGATTTCTTTACAGCTAAGATTTTGTTTTGTTTTGTTCTAACTTTAAATGTATGCATGTCACAAACTCTATCTAAGCATGGATCTTTCCTCCAGGCTCCAGGCTCCCTTCACATTCTCCAAGATCACTTAGCATTTGACTGCTCATGCAATGTTGTGGCTTGGATATGGAATGGTTCCCCCAAAGCACATACTCAGAGGTGAGGCTCGTGACAGGCGACTGGATTATGAGGGTGTTATCAGGAACTAGGGCCTGTCAGAGGAGGCTGATCAAGGGTGACATGACCCGGAAGAGCTCGTCTCCCTCCCTAGGTCCTCTCTTTTTTCCCTGATTCCTGGCCACCATATACGAGAGCATCCCTCAGCTAGACCCTTCCTGCCTTGGAGTCAGCCCACCATGCAAGGGACTGTGAGCCAATATAAACTTCTCTCTTTTAAATTGCAATGTTGGATATTGAATTTCAGAGGTTAGGGAAGTGACTGAAACAGTGAGTGTTGGTGTATATAAGCTAATACAGACCGAACTCAACAACATCTGACATGTAAGTTCATGTATAGTTCTGCTAATTTCTACTGTTTTTATTTCACATGTGCTGACTTTATCATAGGTTCACAATGCTAGTAGAATTATAATCCTCTAAAAGAACAGAACTCTTTTTGGGGGAAGAAGAAGTCTTGACAGGATTTGGCATACTACTTGATATCTATACTTAATTTTAATTTGCTGTTTTTCAAATGAAGGAAATGAATTGGTAAAAAATAACAATGATATGTCAAATATTCAATATTTACTGAATGTCTGTCATAGATTCCTTCCAAGGCAAAAAGCCAACAGTGATATGTTGAATTTTTGTTTCAAATGTGGCACAACAGTAGTACATTCATGGAAAAGTAGAGGATTCAGTCCTGTTAAAGGTGAAATTTTTATGAATGATTCATGAAAGTTGAGGTTGGCTAAGTGTGCTGAGGCTACATTATGAAGGACTTCCAAAAAGTATTGGCTTTTACCCTGCAAGCAATGCTGAGAACTATTCTGAGTAGGCAACTGTCCTGAGTAGAGTGTTAACACATTAGAAACACTTATGTGATAGGTGGGTGATGGAAGGCGCAAAAATAGACAGAGCAGTACATATCAATCACTTGCATAAAAGGAGAAGGTTTAGAAAGTAGCTTATATATTTTTAATGCCAACAATTTCTTATGTGTTAAGAATGCCTAGAAATTGTATCTACATAGTCTTGTTTTAAATCCTGCGAAAAGTAGTAAGCAATCATTATTATCTCAATGTTACTATTGATGAACTTGAACCTCAGAGAGCTTATATGATCTCTAAAGTCACAAAAGTTGAATCAAAAAGGTAAGAATTAATATTAGTGATAATTCAAGGACCTGTACAGGAATTGGTGTTTAAGTGCAAGGTTATGAGAGAGGAAGCTGAATATGTTTGTGTGCTCTCAGCCCGGTGATACCAGAAAATAGGGAGTTAGCATTTACTTGCCAGAGCAGAATTTTTTTTAAATGGAGTCTATTCTCCATTTACTTACCATATATTTGCACTTAACTTTTAGGATAACTTCCATCCTAATATTCTTTCCCAACTAAACAAGCTTAATTCTACCATATTTATCTGCAAGTGATCTTTGTTTGCACATACCCAGTATGTCTTCCAAAAACAATAATTTTGTACCACTGAGAGTAAAAGATTCATTGTATTTTTCTTTTCTAGTTGAATATTCATGGAGAGTTGGCTAACAAACTTGTTACAAAATTTTAGTACATATAATACTAAATACCAAAGAATCAGGAACAAAAAGAATCAGAGGCAGTGCATGCAGTTTGTGTGATCATTGTTGCTGTTTCTATTCTTTAGCAGACAATGACTGTAAGTTTAGAACCTAAATTGCAATTCATTTCTTATTGTTTTGAAATTTTTGTATACGTTTCATTTTGTAGCATAAATCTGGGCACCTAGTGCTTTTGGAGAAACTTTACTCCGATTTGTGAATGCAATAGCCCTTATGGCTCAGTAAGAGTTACCTACCATTTTCACATTCCAAAGGGAAAATGTTGAAGTGCTCGTACGGTTGGCAGTGGAATGACTCTTTGTCATGTCTCAGGTGTGTAATTCAGAATGGAAGAGCTGGTGCAGAGGTGCATATCCGTGATCCCATCATTTTGGGTGGCAGAGGCAATAAGATCCCAAGTTCAAGCTCATCCTGGGCAATTTAGGAGACCTTATCCAAACAAAGAAAAATGGAAGAAGAAATCTTACTATCTTCACATTTTATTAACCACACACTGTCAACCCACTCTTCTTTACAGTTATGTCCAAGAAAGAAAATGAGTCTCTAGTTTTCCTTGCTTTGTCCAACTGAGGTTAATTTTCCCTAAACTATGTGTTGTGTCTTACATGAGTCTTTACATGTTCTTTTTTCTATGACCATAATTTGTACTTGTAATAACCCCAGAATACAAGGATACACTTATACCTATTCCTGTTGTGCACAGATAGTTTCCACATTCAGGGACCTTGCCTAAAATCCCACAGATGGGCCTTAGCAAATCGGGTCTATGAATATCTTGCTCATCCATCTTCCTCCTAAATCAGGCAGGCTCTAAGGCTGGGCTAACATTTTTCTCACTTAAAGTCACCCACATTAAATACAGCTGTTTTTTCCAAGTACATGGATGGGGTAATGAACATACATCCTTAACCCTAAAGAGGAGCAAGGGCACAACCTCAGAGAGTGACAACAGGAAGCATCTTTGAGTCAATTTACAGTGTGAAGCCAGACCTCCATCTTCTGTGACAAACGGAAGCCGGACTGGGTAATTACCTCTGACGTTGATCCTTTTAGATAGCTACTCTCCCTGAACCCCTCAAAATCACTTTGTCCTTAGAAGCATTTTCTTCCTTCTCTTACCCTACATTTTCAGACTAATTACATGGTAAATGCTTTGAGGGCAGGAACAGGGTCTTTTTTGTCCCACATAACCAGACTGATTGGCTCAATTGGTGCTAATGAGCACAGGGTGTCATTTAGGGTCACAGAGGGGAAGAAAAAAAAATATCTATCATGTACCAGGACCTGTTAAAGGTTCTCATTTATAGACGCTATTGGGTAAGTGCAGATGCTCATTAATGTATTTTCTTGACTTAGTCAAAATTCAACTCATTCTTCAAGATCTTATCATTCCATCCTCTTCATGAAACATTCCTGAACACACCAAGTGGATTTCCCACTTTAATATATTCTCCTAAGCTCCATATGACTCATTTTTGGCCTCAAGCCATATCCTGCATATCCTGCATTTTACTGTTGCTTCAATACATCTCTCTCTATAAATATATAGATATATATATAGATATATACAGATAGATATCTAGGTAGATATAGATCCCACTTTTCCCCTTTCCCCTTCTCTCCATACCCTCACCTTCAGCGGATATGAAGGCCCGGCACAGAAGAGAAGTCCTACAAAAAATGACAATGAAAGTGAATTCTATAAACATGTTGGGATTTATTCTTTGAACAAAGGTTTTTCCCTATAAAGCAGTTTTCCTGGAAAGCTCAGCATATTGTTCTTCAGTGTGTTTTGGGAAAGGAACATTTTTATTATTTTTTTTCCAAGGTAGTTTGTCTTTTAGGGAGTAAGTACTTGGGGTCTGCCTTATTTTATGTTGAATGGTCTAACCTCTCATGCGCATGTCCCTTATCAATGGACCAGACACATTTCCCTGGTTGAAACCCTTTTGTCCAGCTTTAAGCATTCTAAACAGACTTATAAGGGTAAGGTTAATGAAGAAGTATATAACCAAATTGCTGAATAACATTACATTTTTCCCCTTTGGTGCAAAGCAGACCTTTGCCCTTTAGAGTCCTACGGCAGTGGGAACTCCACCGCGGCACACCTTGATCCTTCTCCCCATTGCTACTCTGACTTTCTTGCCCCACTGGACCATAAGATCTGGTTGAGCAGTAAATAGGCATTTCTCATCTTTCTTTGCCTCGTGACCTAGCATAGCATCTTATTTGATAGGTCAGAAATCAACCCAACTATTCAAAGACTGCTTCCCTTTGTATTACCAAAGGAATTCACAGAAGAGACTGAACAGTGTGGATCTGAGAAGCCAGGTAAAGGTTGCACGGCTCTCCAGGACCCCAAAGAGTCTTTCATAGATGCACAAAAAATAAGGGGACAGAGAAAGTGAGTGACATAGAAAACCATGCCCTCAAAATATTGATACATTACTATGAGGCATCAACAAGGATATTAAGACATATTCCTTCATGGCTAGCTTAAGTAAATTCAGATAATTCTATGAAAATCATCAACAAGAAATTGTCTTATGGGGTAAAAGTGTTACCATGTAAGAATAACCATGGTCTGACACAGAGTTATGGGGCCTTGGGAAATCAGATGAACATTCCTTTGCGGGGGGGTTGAAACACGGTCTCACTATGTAGTTGAGACTGACCTGGAACTCACTATGTAGTCCAGGCTGGTCTCGAATTTATAGCAATCCTCCAGCCTCAGCCTCCCAAGTGCTGGGATTACAGGCGTGAGCCACCACGCCTGACTTCAGGTGAACATTCTTAATCTCAGTTTCCTCATATTTAAAATGGAGTTAGTGATATTTGTCCTACTTTTCTTAAGGTGAAAGTACTGAGAAAAGCATCAGGGCAAGTGTAAGGAATTGTCACCTAATTTTTTCTGCTGATCTTGGAAGGGAACACGGCTTCCTGAAGATGTGTATGCACCCATGGGAGCCAATTGCTCTCAGTCCCTTTTCCCAGAGCCAAAGCTTCCACATGATAAGGCACCAGGTAGGTATAACCAACCTTCACACACACACAAAAAAGTCCTCTTTTCTATTTCTTTTTTATCACACAGAATTTTAGATCCAAGAAATACTCACAAACATCAACTTGAAATGATCTCTTTGGAGGGACTTACACTCTTTCATGTTGTAAAAAATGTATTTTAATCATCATTGTTTCTCAATGTCTAATGCAGGAAGATGGTTCTTTCATAAAATTTGATGAATAAGTGAAACTGCACACCAACAGACTTAGAATTTATTCATTAGTTAATTTAGTGATTTATATCAAGAATGTATCCAGGTCATTTAGGAAATGGCTCCTCTTTCTTGTGATTTAGATTAACTAGTTAATTGGTTTCTCTGCCTGGCTGATTGTCAGTCAAGACACCTATACTCCTTATGACCACCAGCACCTCCACAGACAGAGTGAAGTTATGAATTTGATGTGCCTCTGGGGGTGGACTATCAGCCTGTGCACACAAGGATCCCTTGGGTTTATTCCCTTGATTTCCTCCTCAGAGAAGGCCAGACTGTGACTGTCTGCATAGCACCTACATTAGGGAGCTACTTAGGATGTGCACTCAAACAATTCATTGATTCGTCACAAGTATCAATATTTTGACTAAATTTCTGAATGTTTAATGGAATAGATTAGTTGGTGAACTTCAACTGATTAATCCAATAATTCCATGGAGTTAGATTCATTTTTTAAAAATACATATCTATTATCTTGAAAAGACTAATAATTAATTTTAATCACCTTTGAATAATCAGATTAAATCACTATAAAAAAGCTTGCTTTAGGGACAGGGATTTAACTCAGTGGTTCTGCTGCCTCCCTAGCAAGAGCAAGGGCCTGAGTTCGATCCCTAGCACCAAAAAAAAAAAAAAACAAAGATTGTTTTAGAAGCCAAGAGGTCTCTAGATGTGTACAGTAGACAAGTAACCTTCCTTGTTATCTACTTATTTGACCATAGAAAATGCATTTACCACCTAAACCCTACCTTCTCTCCTCCTCACCATGCTTTCCCTCACTTCTCACCTCCAGCCACAATCTCACCCCTTGCAAATGACAACTGTGAAGAAATAGGTGTTAAACTTGTGTCTTGTGACCTTTTGAAGACAAACTCATTTGGGTCCTCCTCACAGTATCATCCTTGTTTGCCTAGGCTTCAAATACCTAAGTGCCTGTGACTCATTCTGTTATATGTGGATTGTATTTCAGAGAAATAAAGGGTGCGTGCAAGTGTTTCCCAAGGGAATTAGCCTTTAAGCCTCATATTTGACTATGGATAGAAGTTATACTGGTGAAGAAGTGGAGGACAGGGAAAAAGATGAAGATGTGAAAACTTACGTCATTTCCATACTACTAGATGTTGCTCAATTTATTTGGAGCATACACTGGGAGAAGATACGAGGCAATAGTTGGAAATGGGTAATTAGGCAAGGTCTGTGACAGGATGGCTCTTATGTTTATTTAATACCTGATAGATTCCACTATTTTCCAAAGCTTGTTTTAAATGATGACAAAGTCCATTACAACTGAGCATCCATTCCTGAGCCTAGAAGCGCCACATGGCTCTCAATACAGGAGTGGTGCCAATGACAAGGTGGTTGGAAGGGAAAAGAAGTTTGTGTTCCAGCAGGAATACCCACTGGGAAGCTGTTAGAGCAATATAGAAGAGCTCAGGGCCTAAATAAAGACAGTCAGGTCGATGTGGAAAAGGAATTATTTTACTTGGCATGGCCATTACTTGAGAAAGCAAGGACAAGAGCCTCCACCCGTGTTTCCACATGACAGTGCAGCTCCCTTGTGCTAATTTAGGATTATGGTAAGTTAGAGTGTATTTCACATTGCTTACTTTTCTAAATTAACTGTTACAAAACATGCCAGAGCTGAACTCCAATTAATGAACACCTGCAGGCTGGGCTGAAATTTTGTGAGATGCCATAGATGTTTGATGGTGTGACAGCCATGGGGAGGCTCCAGGCCCCACAGGGACTCCTCCATGGATATATCCATGCCAAAGCTTCAAGTTCGACCCCAGCTCAGGCAACTTACTGAGGCCTTGCTTCAAATTTTTTTAAAAAAAATAACTTTTGCATGGACTGGGGATGACGCTCACTATGAAGGCCCATAGTTCAATCCCTATTAAGAAAGAGAGAGAGAGAGAGACAGAGAGAGAGAGAGAGAGAGAGAGAGAGAGAGAGAGAGAGAGAGAGAAGAAAAAAATGGAAGGAAGGGAGGGAGGGAGGGAAAAGACTGTCTTGTAAAACCTCAGTGAATAGTAAAACACTACACACATGCCCATCTGCACTATCATTGTGTAAGTGCTATGGTAGTGTGTAATGTGTTAATCATCTATTATTGCAACAAACTACCCCCAATATTTAGAGGCTTAACCTAACATTTAGCAGGGGGTTTCTGCATTTGTGGGTTAGCAGTCTAGATGATTTTGTCTTTGCTGGTAACAGTCACTCAGCTACCAATATCTAATGGCTTGTTGGAAATTACTGTCCTCTATTTTTTGTTCAGCTTCCATGAGACTTTTAATCTGCTAAGAGATTAGACTAGATTTCTTCACATGTTCAGTTCTCAGATGTCCAAGTGTGAGGCCAGAAGCCATGAGATCTCTTAAGGTCTAACCACAGAAGTCACATAACATTACTCTGCCACATTTTGTTCAAACAGATCACAAGTTCAGACGAGATTGAACAATGGGAAAAGAACATACGCTGAATAGTTTGATAAGACTTGAAAATAATTTATTACATGTGAATATAATAAAAAGAACAATATGATCTAAAATTTTTCTCAGTCCAGGATCACACACAGACTTTAGAATGTGTCAAGATCTAGGCTCAGGATCTTATTTTAAACTTTACAGTCTGACTATTCAGATCCACAAAGACCCAGAGTACAAGCCTTCTTCACCACCCCTTCTAGAAATCACCAGTTGTGAAATGGTCAGCTGAGGAGCAAGGAAGCCATTTTGCTACGGGTATAGTACACTGCAAGTTCACAGTGGGGCCCTAGCCTCTCTGTTGCGATCACATCACCAGACACCTTGCAGAATCTAACAAAACTTCAGTCCAGCTTGCATTATGTACTGCAAATATATAGTAACCAAAAATTTTTAAAGAGAAGTCCCTAAATTACAAGAAGAAGCTAGTTTAATTCAAGGGTATCTGCGTGTTTACCCTCTGTCCGGCAAATCAAAGTATGGAGATGGGATCACCATTGTATGTAGGATGGAAGATGTTTTGAAGGGAAATGATTTGCCTCATACTCTTGAGCAAAACAAGGAGCGCATTTGGGGTTTATTTCTGTTCTTCATTTTGTAAGTGGGATGTGATTTCTATGCAAGTGGAACATCTTGACTAAGCACAAGAATTTATTTTTGTAAAAGCTATGAAATTCCAATAGTGATTTTAGCTAACACCTGTTATCATGAAAACTCAACTAATTGAAGTCTTCCGTGGCTCCAGATAAAAGGCCACTTATTTCAGTCTTGATGTCACAAAACTCAAATTTGACTCAGGACCCACTGTCATGCACTTAGGTACATGTTACTTCTTCAGGTGAAAGGCTGAAGAGTGGAAGAGTCAGCCAGGCTTAGCTGAGCTGCAGCGAAAGTGTACACTGACTTGGGAGGCCCCTTCACCTAGACCTCTTTCGCCACACACCTAAAGCCTGTAACCCCTGCTCCTAAAATATATTGCTTTGAGCTTTAAAATCCACACTTTTCCTATCAGTGGGCATGGCATAGATAAACCTAAAGGCATTTCTGGCCCACGGATCACAGGCCATGTTCCAGCTAAATCTATGATTTAGCGGGAATCTATGATCCCTGCAAATATATGCAAAGCTTCAGATACCATTGCACTTCCCTCCATCCTGTCTCTTTGGGGCATGGGACAAATTTAAACTCCTACAGATTTAACAACAACAAAAAAAAAAAGCAGAGCTTTCATCCTGATCAAGTCTTTGATTCAAAAAGGTAGAGTGATAAAAGGACTCAGGGTGGAATGAAGTATGGGAGCAGCTCAGGATTAGCTGCTGGAATGCGAAAGATGATCAAGTCTTAAAAGGGAGAGACAGTGACCTCGAGACCAAATTCCCATGGCCACAGCTTTGGAGTAGACTCAGATTACCTTATAATTCCAGCTATCACTTAGCGGTGGTCCAGACCCTGTCCCCACCACTGGAAAAGCTCTACTAATTCACACCCAAAATCCCCAGCCCAGAGATATTCCTGCTCTGGAAATACCTTGCAAATACACTGGAATAATTTATAGTATTCAGATTCCGCATAGTTTAGAAACCCTCAGGAAGGGGCAGGACTATCCATATAGATAGAAAAAGATTATTTTGTTTCTTATATTTACCTTTTCTCCTCTTACCTGATGATTTGGGATAAAGCAAATCTTTTCTCATTGTTGCAGGGGTGGGGACAGATAGAGGGCTGATTCAGGTCTGACAGCTTGGCTCTGACAGGAAGGGAACAAGTGGGACAGACCTAAAGACCATGTCAGAACGACAGCAGCGAAAGCAGGCTACTCACATTGAATATATCCTTACTTGTTAACAGGTCACTGAGTCCTTCAGAGGAGCACAAGGAGCAACCTCTAGGGGAGATTGATACCCATCCAGCACAGGTAAATGGGCAACACCCACCCACCAACTGCCTGCCCCTGTCGGCACAAGTAGTGCCTGCAGATTATCTTGTCACCATGATGCTTCTACCACACTTGAACTCACATAAATTCACCGCCTGAAGGAGGACCAAAGTAAAATAAGGACACACAATGTCACTGAGCCTATCACAGAATATTTTTCAAATCTTGAAAATCGCCAAGTGCTAATTATGGAAAATATTAAAAGGTAGAGTGAAAAGAATAAAAAGCATTCATACCCGTGCCATCAGAGGTATCCTGTAGGCATATCTTTCTCCTGGTGGGACAAAAACTTTGTAAGCACCGTGTACTAACTGCTCTAATCTACTCCATTTCCTGAGTAGCAGGAACAGATCTTGAAAAGGTGCTCAAAGATAATAAAATGGGCAATCAGTGTTCCCTGAATCATGACCATCTACTCAATGACTGGTCATTTCTAAGCATATAAACAAGTGCTTCACATTAATTGTATTATATGGTCAGGCAATTTTGACAGATGCTGGGTTTGAGTCATTAATGTCAAATGTACACTGTGGGTTTCTAAGACACAGAGGTAAGGAATTATTCTCAGCTGTAGCTTGATCATAAAACTATGTGAGTCAGGTTTCTCATTACTGAGACACAATACCCAGTGCTCACTGCAGAAAGGAAGAGAGGTTTAATTTGCTCACAGTTTCAGTTCCTGATTCACTGGCTCCAAGGCAGATGAATCATGGTGGAGGAATGTGGGGAACCAAAGCTCTTTAGTTCATGACTGCCAGGAAGAAGAGAAAAGGAAGAGTGCCGCAGCTGAAGGGAAGAGGAACCAAAGCTGTTGATTAAGGTTTAGATCTATAACCTGCACCCCTCTCCCACTAAATTCTCATGTGTTCAGAGATGAGGATTTTGTAAAGTGATTGGATCTTGGGGTGCTGTATTCATCGGTCATTGATCCACTCATGAGTGCTTCTGTGGGAGGGGAGGCTGGAAACAGGAAGGTCACTGGCTGCTTGACTGCAAGGATATAGCTACCTACCCTGCTCCTCCTTTCTCTCTCTGGCTCCTACTCATCATGATGTTGTTGCCAATCAGCCTAGGGTTCTTTTGCTCCATTCAGATGGAAATTGTGATTGGCAAAGTGCAGCTTTGCTAGCTGTCCTGATGTCATAGAATGGCCCCAGATAATGCTGCTTGCCAACGATTGACACAGCCAGCTGATGGCCACCACCTTTCAATGCCAGCTTGTGTCAGATACCATAGCTTAACTATGCCAGGTGCTAGTCTCTGCCACTGATTTTTGTTGATTGTTGGTCTCTGGAGCTTTTCAGTGCAAACAGCCCCTAGAGTTTATTGATCTTTCCTTGGAACTGATGGTCTGTCAACACCGTTAAGGACAAGAGTCCAAGCAAATTTATAGGACTTTTGGATTCCACACTACTGGAGAATTAAATCACAAGCAGGTTTACCAAAGTGGGGCTTTATTTTAAAGGGGCCTGTGCTGCAGCATAGGGTGCTGGGGTTGGGAGGTATTACCCTGGAGGGAGTCCTCGACTAACTGGAGAAAAGTACAGGGAGTGCAGAACTGTGATTGCTCCAAATATGGGCCCATGATTTGAACAGGGTTCCAGGACAGCCTCACCTGTTAATGCAGTGATCCTATGAAAGCACAGGGCTAAAACCAGAGAATCTTGAGGAAGTCTAGCTGTAGAGGTTGGGTATGTGAACCACGATCCAGATCTTTCCCTTCCTGATCGTAGACACAGCCAGAGTGCCCTCTCCCATCTTCAACGACAACAGTGGCTGGAGCAGGGCAGAGGTGCTGCACTGATAGTCTCACTGCTCTCCTGCTGGACTAGAGTGGAGGAGAGTGAGCCAGGGTGGACAATGAAGCAAGCTGTCCCAGTCCTGGTGTGGGAAGGGAGGGGAAAAGGGTAACAGCTGCAAGGCCAGCCACACTCCCTCCAGCCTGCACAGCAAAAATAGGAGAATCATGCACTTCACATCTGTCCAGTGTGAACAGCTTTCCTCTGTCGTGCCTCTCCTCCACGCTGTTTCTGCCTTAGAGCTGGCGGATTACAGAAGAAACTGTGCTGTGCCAAAATAAATCTTTCCTTATTTAAGTCGGGGCAGGGGGACGGTTATTGTGTCTCAGCAACAACAAAATGACTAAGACATCACACCTTCATGACCCAGCCAGACACACCTAGAAATGTGCTCAGCCAAACAACTTGAAATACTGCCCTAACTGCCACAGAGCCCTTCTCAAATACATTTCATTTGATTTCTGCTTTATGAATATTTTAGGAAATGTTGAAATAAAATCAAGGAAAACAAATTTCGTGGTCAGTTCCGCTCTACCTCTTTCTCGGTATTTGACGGTAGTTACCTACTGTGTTGCTTTGTAACAAATGAAGTCAACTCTAGTAAGGTGAAAGATCAGGCATTATCTCACAGTTTCTGTGCATATCAAGAATCCAGGAATGGCTTCCCCAGAGACCCAAGTCTAGGTCAACGTCTCCGGCTAGGCTGCAGCCAAGGTGTTGGTTAGGGTTACAGTTATGTCAAGGCTCAGCTGGGGAACTGTCTGCCTCCACTTCGCTCATGTGGTTACTGGAAGAATTCAGTACCTTTTGGATCACTGGGTTTAGAGCCTCAGTTTCCCACTAGCTGCAGGTAGGAAGCTGCAAGGAGAGGAGAGGAGAGGAGAGAGAAGTACACACAGTAGTTGTAACTCATAACCAGAATGTCTTGCATTTGCCATATTGATTTGTCGAAGCATGCCACTGGGTCCAGCCCACACTCAAGGAGGGCAGAATACAAAGAGCTTGACTATCTGAAGGCAGGAATCACTGGAAACTGTTAAGAAGCAGCTTGTCACAACTATTAATAAAGATCACAGGATGTTCAACTTGGTAGAACATTTAAAGATTATCTAATTTCCGAATGGAACGTTAAGAGAACTGATGCCCTAAAAGGATAAATGCATTTTTCCAGATCACGGGGCACAAGGCGGCAACCATCTCAGCAGGGACATCTGAGTCTTAGTTTTGATGCTTTTTCTACTATAACGACCACCACTGTCTATGTCTAATATGGTGTGATGCCTGGGTTGCTGTCACCTCAGACTCAGCTATGAGTAAACAAAGCATTTAAACACATGAAAATGCTCTAGAAAGCATAAAATGGCAAAAATTATACTATTATCCTTTAAAGTGCTTAGGCTGAAGAGCAATTAAATTTGTGAGATGAAATAGCAATCCTCTCATCCCTGTGTATTGTATCAGCCCTAATAAACTTAGTTTCACCCTGCAAGGATCTCTCTCATTCATGACAATACCTGCTTTCCATAAAACCATGAAGCTTCTCCTAAGCATTCCCCATGTGAAAAGAATAGATGAGTGATACTGTAGATATCTAAACGTTGTGCCATCTCTTGGATCCCAATCCTACCTATCACATGAGCTAGAAAAGAGGTTCACCCCCACCAGAGTCCTCCAGGATCCCCAGCCAGGGAGGACTTTCACCCTCACCTGCAGCCTTACCTCACCTAAACTCAGAGCTCTCATTTGTTGAGGATCTGTATTGTGCTGGCCACTTTTTCTAGCACTTTTTAAAAATTAATTTTATTGGTACATGTGAGGTATATAATATGACATTCATCACCAGAAATTTTCAACTCTACACAATCCATCTTGGTTCTTATTTTTCCCCATATCCTCTGCCCTCCCTTCAACCCCTCCATTCTTCCCTATCTACAAAGACTTTGTTTCCATTTTTTTTAATTTTCTCATATTAATTCTATTCGCTTCTTTCCTTTCCCTTAACCCTCCCAATTCCCCTTCCCCTTTGCCCCTTTTCTTCCTATTTCATGTTATCTATTATACCTTTTATTCCTTATTTACCCTTTCAGTTTCTCACACTGGAGAAACTATTCAGTATTTATTGGTGTGTCCTATTTATTTCACTTAAGAGTATTGCCTCAGTGTGCATTCATTTAGGTATAAATGTCTCTAATTTTTCATTCTTTATGGCTGGGTAGTACCCCATTTTATTAAAAAAAAACATTTTTTTCATCTGCATCTCTTGAATGACCCTTGATGTGCATTTTTCGCACGTTTATTTGCTATTTTTACTTCTTTGTCTAAGAAATGTTCTATCATTTCAGATGCCTGTTGTTGGATTGGGTCTTTAAATTTGGGAAGTCTGATTTTCTTTTAAGTTCTTTATATATTCTAGACAGTAGACCTTTGTCTGAGGAACAGCTGGTGAAAATTTTTTCCTACATTGTGGATTGTCTCTTCACACTGTTGGTGGTTTCTCTTGCTATGCAGAAACTTTTTAATAAGACAACATCCCACTTGTTGATGTTTATGCTAGTTCATGGGCAATTGAGGTTATATTCATAAAATATTTTCCTACACCAATGTCTTCAAGATATCTACCTAACCTCTCTTCCAGCTGGTTTAATGTTTCTGCTTTAATGTTTTGATCTTTAATCCATTTCAATTTTAGTTTAGTGCATGGTGAGAGATATAGGTCTAGTTTTAATCTTTGGCAAGTTGAAACCCAGTTTTTCCAGCACCATTTAGTAAAGAAACTATCTTTCCTCTAGTCAGGTTGTTTGGCTCCTTGTTGAAGATGAGGTGGCTGAGTATGTCAGTTGTTTCTGCATCTTTTAATATGTTCCACTGATCCTTGGGTCTGTTTCTTCTTTTTCTAGGAACTTGAGATTCAGCATCAGGTTGTTTAATTGAGCTCACTCTGTTTTCCTAATATGAGTATTCACTGCTATGAATTTCCCTAGTAAGACTGCTTTCATTGTGTCCCATGGATTCTGATATGTTGTATTGTCATTGTCATTTAATTATAAGAAGTGTCTGGTTTCTTCTTTAATTTCTTCTGTGACCCACTGGTTATTCAGAAGTATATAGTTCAATTTCCATGTGTTTATGAAATTCTTGTGGTTTCTTTTGCTATTGATCTTTGATTTTATTGCGCTTTGGTCTGATAACATACAGGGGATAACTTCAATTACTTTGCACTTACTTAAACATGTTCTATGAGCAAGTATGTGGTCTATTTTGAAGAATGAACCATGTGCAGCTGAAAAGAATGTGCATTCTGATTTTGTGGAGTAGAACACTCTGTAAACATCTGTTAAGTTCATTTGTTCAAGAGTTCGATTGAGTCCTAGTATTTCATTGTTTATTTCTGTCTAGTGGATCTATCTATTTGTGACAGTGGGGTATTGCCCTTCTTAGGCACATTTATCACTTTACTGTCTTTCTAGATCTTTGAGGAAATGTCATCACTTATGCCTGCTTCTGCTAAGATGAGCACTCTAGTGGATTAGAGACATTTCTCTTCACCCTCCCTGTCTTCTCATGAGTTCCAGGCTACAACCCCAGGAGAAAAAATTCCAGCTCAGTAACTTGTTGTAGGAAAGACTGTAGTGCCAGAGATCAAACAGCTTAACCCAGCGGTCCCACATATGCCTGCCATGGGACAGCTCTGGGTCACACTGTTACTGAAAAGAATAAACTGTGCATCCCAGTGTCTGTCTTTGCATGCAGAAGCTGGTGTTTCATGCCAAGGACTTTGCTTTAATTTGTCCTAAATCATTTCCTCATGCTTCAGAGAAGGCAACCTCATCTTTTAGGTTCCAGATTACCCATTGGAGCAAAGAAAGAAAAGTTAATCAGGAACTTCAGGATAGTCTTTACACTTTTTCCTGAGTCATATTGTTCCAAAATATTTACTCTTGCAAGAGTCCTCAGGCTGCCCATATTTTAACCTTATCTCAGCCTTGAACATTAGCCCAGCTCAATTACATATATAATTGAAGTGTTTGTTTATAAAGCTTTCTATCACAAGCCACAAAACAATATTACTCTGTCAGCTCACATTGCCAGGGAAAGTCTTCCTGCTGTTTTCCTAGCTGTCACATTCATTCACCTTGCCTCTTCACTCCTTGGCTCCTCACACTGACTCTCTTCCTTCCTGAGGTAATTGAGAACAGGAACCTCCCCGTCAAGTTAGTTCCTCGCTCTTCTTGCCAAATGTTCTTTATTTCACTTATTTACTGGACTCACAAACATCCCCAGAGTTTACAATAATCCAGAGAGTCACTGAATTCCAATTTAGCATTTCCTTTGCCACTAAATTCATCTCCTTATTACAGTTGAAGTTTTATCAGTATACCTCAATGCCAGATTATATAATGTTTATCTCACAGCTGAGGTTCAAATAGGATCTTCCTCAAAATATCTTACCTTTTATTCAGTAAAGACTCGGAAAAAATTCTGGCTAATTTAATGTCAACGCCTAGCTCCAGCTGTACTGTCTACAGTTATAACAACCATCACCTGTGTCATTAAAGCCCAGGTAAGGATTTATTCAATGCATATAAGATTGTGATAATACCCTCATTCTCTTTGTGTAAATTTTTGAGAGTATTTAGTAATTTGAGGTAAAATGTTAAAGTGGTTTTACATTAGCCAACATTGACATTGAAAAAAGTTGAAAATTATGAAAATATATAGTATATATAGAAAATATATAGAATAATGGGAGGGCAGGGGTATGGGGAAAAATGAGAACCAAGACCTGTCATGTAAAGATACAAGATCCCAATGATGAATGTAACTGTACTGTATACCTAGAATGTACCAATAAACTCAAAATGAGGAAAAAATAGAATAAAGATGTCAGATCACACAAATGCCAAGACAGGAGACCACCCAAAAAACAAGATCAGCGTCTTATACATCAGAGGTGGCAGCCTCCTAGGGCCTCCTGGCACAAATGAGGAAAAAATAGAATAAAGATGTCAGATCACACAAATGCCAAGACAGGAGACCACCCAAAAAACAAGATCAGCGTCTTATACATCAGAGGTGGCAGCCTCCTAGGGCCTCCTGGCACTTTATTCTGAGGCAACTCTGTCTTTCCCTTTAGCATCCCAGCCTGTCATCTCATTCTACGCAAAAGCATCCTCCCTGCTCCTTCACAGCTGTGTCCAGCAGCAGCAGACTCAGGGGATCTGAGGCTTGTATTAGGGTTGGACTACTGGCTTCGTAGCACATAATCCTGTTTGTCTCTTGAGCCTGATTCAGACAGCTGGGCTTTTGGTTAAGGAACTTGAAAGTAGGTGTTGAACATTTTATATACAGATCATGTCTAACCATATAACTTTTTCAAATTGCAAAGATGCAGGGAAAATGCAATTTTAAAAACTTCAAAATTGTAGAAAAAAAAATGAAAAGTAATTGTTTTTATTTTTATATGCCCTCTAGAATTAAAGCCACTTGGGTTAGTTTAGGAATGTGAAATTGATCATTAATACTTAAAACACTTCTAAAATTCTGTTTTTGCAAATTGAATGACAAAGCCTTCCTGGGTTTAGGAAAATGAAATTATATTTTAAAAAGAATAAAGAATACTGAGGCTTAAAAAAATAACTATTCTTTGTGTGACTTTTTCGTTTCATGTTTTACTTCCAGACCTTCCTGTCTTCATAAACAATACTTTGCTGTGCTCTAAACAAGACAGTTTAACTAAACATAAAACAGTTCTAGCAAAACATCTTCCTTTATATTCACTATACTGTTAAGTTTCATATTGAAAGGGAGTGGGTGACTGGTACTGACTTATATAGCAAATAAAGGCAAACACTTGATTTGCAGTACTCACTTCTGACCTCATTTTTGCCATTTATTCACTGAGTTGAAAGAAAGTCTATTGAACTCTCTAAGTGGTGGTTTCTCATTGGGAAAGGACATCAGCAGTATCTTTCATATTTGCTTTGTAAGGGATTTAGCTCAGCAGTTCGGTGGCCTGCCTCACAAGCACAAGGACATGAGTTTGATCCCCGGTACAAAAAAAAAAATCAAATAAGTTGGTAGAGAACTTCTTTAATAAACAGTCCAATCTAATTTGTATTATTCATCTTCCAGTACTGAAACTAAAATGATGAGTCTTTCTTGACATTGTCCATAGTTACTAGTAAAGATCAAATGTATTAGTTCAATTTTTGAGCACCCTTGGTAGCCAGCCAACACTGGATTAAGTGATTTCACTCTAGGCCTACAGCGAGAGAAGGGCTTTTAGTCACAGACCCCAATAACGAGCAGTGCTACAACAATAGAAGAGTTCAACACAGCAGATGATAGAATCTATTTTAATGCATGATGTCATTATATCTGCCCCCAAAAGGACAGCTTCAGAATTATTTTTTTAGTCCTTACATCTTCTATTTCTTTTTCTTGCCTTATCACACTGCCTAGTATTCAGCAAAGTATTGAATTAGCTTCGCTTTCTCATAATGTTTGTGGAGATTATAGAATGAAATATCCTTCATTTTAGATTGAGATTTCATCTTGATTACATTTGGGCTTTGATTTTTGACAAAAAGACTACAGAAATGATTTTGTGTTTTTTCCAAACATCATATTAGAAGGCACAAAATGATACTTGCAAAATCAACTTCAAGTGGATATCTGTCAGAATTTTTCACTATAAAATTGTTATGCTTTCATTAGTAATTAATAAATACTTTAAGAAACTTTGAAGCAAAGTTAATCCTCAGAGTTTAACATATTAACTTCATTCTTTGATAATTTTGACCTCATAATAATGATGGTTGTCACAGAGTAATTTCCTACCTCCATCTTTTTTGTTACATTTCATCATTGTTTTTCTGCTCTAATGATGAAATTTATCATTTTATTTATCATTTGTTTATTTTATAGCAATATGACTCATAGATTCTTGTTATTCACTTATAGTTATTTACTATCATTATTGGTTTTGAGCTTAAATTGACTCAGATTTGGCCTGTGGGTTAATTCTTGTGTCCTTTGGATACATCACTATTATTTTTGAGAGCTCCATTACCTTTTTGCACAATGAGACATCCAGACTTGTTTTCATTTTCTGTCCCCACTCCTGGATTCAGCACTTTTTCCAAGGAACCCTGTGTTTGGTTTGTGGAGAATGATAATAGATGCAAAATCCCCAGCTATGTATAGTTAATGTTACTTACAGTTTTTGATTATTTATTTTCTCATTTTTATTCTTTGACTGAAATATTTGTACCATTTTCTTTAAATATTATCATTGAAATTTTAATTCATTCCAATCATATTTTCTTCCTTTTTCTACTCTTTTCTTGCCTTCTTTTGAATTCATCATATCTCTGCTATTCCATATATTCTTCTTTTACTTCATTAAATAATTCATGCTTTCATTGTTATTGCTATAGAGGTTATCCTAGAGATTACCATAGGCATCATTCCCTGTTGTAAAAGTACATATAGTTTGTAAAACTATATATAGTTTTATAAATGGAATAGTTGTATATAAATATAAATATAATATAGTTATACAAATATATAAAAATATAATATAGTTGTAAAACTAATATACTCTCCTGTGTTACTGTTTTCATGAATTGTCAGGACACATGTATTTCAAATCTCACAACATATTCTTGTTGTTTTATGCAGTAAATATTTAATTAGATTTCCCTACATATATACTCTTTCTAGTGTACTTTATTTCTCTTTACAAGCATTTTTCCTTCTATGAGAAATATTCCCTGTAGTATTTCTTTTAGTACAGATCTTGGTGATAAATTATCTCAGATTTTGTTAGTCTGAAATGATTCCTATTTCATAGTTATTCTTTAAAGGATTTTTGATGGGAATAGAATTCTAGGCTGAGAATTATTTTCTTTCTGATATCATCCCACTGGTTTTGTGAAGTTTATTCTCCTTTTCATTGTTGTTGTTAGTATTTTGAGGCAATCTGTGTTCAATCTCTGCTTTGAAAATTTTCTGTGATCTCACTTTTCTGCAGTTTTACTGTACTAACTGTTTGACTTATGCACCCCTTCTAATATGATGAAATCCTAACCCTCAATATCTTATAATGTGGCTCACTTTACCCACATAATTTTTAGCAAGGTAATCAAGTCATTAGGATAGACTTTAATCCAACATAATTAGTGTTCCATATAAAAAGGGGAAATTCAGACACAGAGGAGACTCTGATGCCTATGTTATGATGTCAGATGCATGACAGAGGAAGTATGCCAGAGAGATTGTTTTCATAGCAAAGCTACTCTCTCAGTAGTCCATTAATCCATGAATGGCTGCAAAAATACACATCATTAGGATAGGATTAAGTTTCCAATAGATTAATTTGACAGACAAACCATATCAGTATAATTTACTTTGTTTTTCTTGCCCAGGGCACAGGCTAGTTGCACCATCAGTAGCTATCTTAGTGATTGTAGCGGCTTGGAATTTAGAACTTAATGTCTCTGACAAACTCAGGGAAATTTTCAGACATTACCTCTTCATACATTCTCCTACTATCCTGCTCTCTTTTTTGTTCCATTCTAAGAAGCTACTGTACAATTGATATCTTCACGATAACCCATATATTCTTGCTCTTTTTTTTTCTGTACTTTTCTCTTTTTTCCTATGTGTTCTATAATTGGAGTATTGTCTAATAATCTATTTCTTATTCACTAATTCTCCTTTGGCTATTAGTACACATCAGTCTATTAAATTCTTAATTTTGGTTACTGTATTTTTTTATTTCTAGGATTTCCTTTTCAGGGCTTATACATGTCAGTTGACTAGATAAATTATTCTATCTTGCATATATTAATTACAAATATTTTATGACTATAATAATTTTAACCTGTGATTCTCCATTATTAATTTTTTCTTTTGGCTTTCAGTCATTTAGTCTTGTTCCCTGCCTCATCCTGTAACTTTTGATTGAATGTTTAATATAGTTCAGGAGAAATTAGAGTGACATGAAATGACACTATCTTACTCCAGATAGAGTATTAGCATACAAGATTGATCAATTAGGGAGTGACCTATTTCAGTCTAACTCTTCCTTCTTGGGCAAATCCTTTTCAGGTGTCTGCAAAGGCCAGGGTATTTGGCCACAGGGGTCCCACCTTCCTTAACGTATTGTGAATTCCAAACCTTGACTCGCTAGCACCACAAGACTGCTAAAGTCTGCTAAAATTTGACAGCTTAGCAGCAGCTTTTTTACATGATTTCTGAGAGTATTGCCTGCCAAATGTATCGCTTTGGAGTAAACAAATGTCTCAAGGGGAAATTGTAAAAAAAAAAAAAAAAAAAAAAAAAATCAAGTTCACCTCCCTGTGGTTTCCTTTTCTGCAGGTTTTTTCTCCCCTTTAAAGAAAAATAGCTGTCATGACAGCTCTGGACTCCAGGTTGTGCCCGCTAATACACACCCTCCTCACACACACCCTGTAAGTCGGCCAGATCTCTAGGCTGCCACTTTCTCTTTGTCATTGCCACCAAGATATGTGAATAGTTAAAGTCCCTCATGAGGAGGAAAAGCGGCCATAAATGCCAAGCTCAGTTCAGTGCAATTCACTTCTCTTCAGGCTCATAAACCTTAATGCCTGGTTCTTCTATTTGTTTTGTAATGTTGCAAAAGAGCTACTTTGCTTCCCTTTCCTCACTCCTCAACATAGTTCATAGATTTCTAGGTGGAAAATCTTTTCTTTTTTTTTTTTGTTTTGTTTTTTTGAATAATATACTTTATTTACATCAAATTTTGTCTCATTTTGAAAATCTTTTCTGATACCGTTACCACCAGAGTCAAATGTACAGTGTTTCTTATTTTTACTGGCTGCATAACAATGGACATAATCATCTCTGCCTGTTTTTCTCATGGGAAGATCTGAAGTTAATTCAACTTGGAGAAAAGGAAAGTAGTGAGGGGAGGAAAATTATTAATTTAAAATTTTATTTGCCAAACCTTGAGTGTCCACTTTCTAGAAGACATTGTTCAAAAAAGATAAAGGAAAAAAGAGGGGAGGGAGAAAGGGACAAACGAAAGGAGGGAAAAGAGAAAGAGAGAGAGAGAGGGAGAGGGAGAGAGAGAAAGAGAGAGAAATTTCCTAGTCCCATGAGGCTTTCATTCTGATGAATTTAAATATATTGGGAAGTAAATAAAACTGTCAGATAACTACTACTCAGAATTTAAATGAGGTGAAAACATACAACTTATGACTGAGGTGGGGAACATGGGAAGACATTCTAAGGAGAGGATATTATTAAATCTGGAATCAAGAATGATGAGAAGTTTGCAACTATCTGAAGATCAAGTGGAATAACATTCCCAGTAAGGAACCGTTAAAGATAAGTCTTCTGAAAGAGAGTTGAGTTTGGTAAATACAACTATTAATATTAACAATCTTTCCTTCTTTCTGATGGCCTTCTAGGCTCTGCTACTGGAGGACCAAATAGAAAGCTGGATGGCAAAAGAGACTGTGAAATACAACTTGCAGCTTCAGCCCCAACAACACAGAGTAGCGTATAGAAGAATAAATGTGGGCTAAGAAGCAACGGTTAAGAACTTCCTGTGCAAAAATGAAGATATTCTCCACCTCTTCACAGAATAATATTGATGCGAATTTCCACAATTCATTGTTCTATCTTTAGATGATATTAATATTATTGATAGCTAAGTCAATTTACTCTGTAACCTAAATGATACAATTTTAAATTAACTATAAGTGATGCTTCTTAGAGAAGGGAAGGGCCAGGCATGATGACATCTGCATAGAGTCCCAGAACTCAGAAGGCTAAAGCAGGAGGATTCCAAGTTTAAATATAGCCTAGACTACATGAAAAGTTCAAGACCAGTTTGGACTGCATGATCTGAAAAAAGAAAAAGGAGGATGGGAAGGAAAATGGACAAATTTAATGTATGCATAAGAAAAAACTAACCGTAACTAGCCATGCAACTGTACTTGATATTACATATTCATGGTTCCCCATCTATTATTACATGTTTGTTTTTCTTACGCTCAACTACCATCACAGCTGGCTAGGATCTTTTATTTGGGGGCAAAGTCAGCTGTCATGTGAGGGCTGCAAGTTCTATCTGTATTTGGTTGCAAAGCTTTCGTATTGGGGAACTGAAACATTGAGTGTCACTCTGAGGAAGCCTTGAGTTTCAAATTAGTTACCTCTGTCTGTGGTAGGGAAGAATTCTTTTTCTCCTTGGGATGAAATCAATCAACCAGTAAAATATGGTTCTTCCATTGCCTATTGATTGTACAGCATAAATGCCAGGTATCAGCCTTAACTTCCAGTTAAATCAAATTATTATTGCTTCTCTGGGGAAGTTACTCGTCCATTGACAGCTGAGGTCTCCAAAGTTACAGAGCCAGGAAGTAGAAATCTTGTTGCCTCCTGGACACTAATGCTTCATGAGCTGTATGCTAAACCGGGTACAGAGCAAACATAGAGGAAACCACAAAGAAGAGGGACACTGAAATATTTTTACAACCCTTTGAAGTTTGTCCTCTATTGTTCAGAGATATAATAAGAGATTTGCCATTGACATGGGCTCCCTGAGTTCAGCTGAAATAATAATAATATCTCAGAGAAACAGAGCCTGCATGGAACCTATAATTTCCAAAGACAAGGTAGGCAAAATCACCATAGAGGCACATAGAAGCAGCAGAAAGAGTGGCTTCCAAAATTGTGACTGGATTGCTCAGGCAACTAAATAATCATGATTTCCTTAGAAATAGGCAATGTAGGGCCAGGGATTTAGCTCAGTGGTTCTGGTGCCTGCCTTACAAGTGCAAGGACCCAAGTTCAATCCCCGGTGCCAAAAAAAAAAAAAAAAAAAAAAAAAAAAAAAAAA
>NW_022900942.1:39729571-39765678 GCF_012274545.1 Fukomys damarensis | reverse complement strand
AAAAAAAAGAAAAAGAAAAAAATAGGCAGCATACTCCAGCTATGCTTGATCTATATCCTGCCATTTGTATAACTATTTCCTGAACTTCTAATGTGAAGTCATCACTTAAAGTTGTAAAGAGACATTAGTGGAAAGAAAATAGGAAATACAACTGAGTTTTATCCTTAACTATGTTACTGAAATTGACATAACCATGAGCAAGAAATTTCTCTTGTGACTTCATCTTTTGTAATTTTAAGATAAGAATAAATGATATAAAATGTTAAAAATAGTGCATATTAAGCACCTACAATGTACCAAACATTGTTTTAAACATTTCATATGAATTATGTCATCCAACCATTGTATGAGATATGTCCTATTGTTAAACCCATATTTGCAGCTGAAGCAACTAAAATGAATAAAAGTTAATAATGAATCAAGCTTCAACAGCTGACAAGTGGTGGCTCCTTTGTGGGCCTTAATCTCATGTCACTAAGTAGATGAAGCCTTTTCTGTCTTGGTTTTAATGTCTGTGGTTCCTTTTCCAAGTCAGCCCTGTGATCTCACAACAGACAAAGCTGATCCCCAGGAATGACCAATTTTAGAAAAACAGAAACGAGCTTTTTGAAATTGGGCTGATTGTGTAACTTAACTCAGGTGGACTAAATTGGCTGTAATTTTTTTTTAAAACCAGGCATCCATGCTCCATGGGCTTCTGGGCACTAGAACAAAAATAACCAAGTACATAATGATCACAACTGGGACAACTTGCTCAAACAAATCTATGCCAAATCACACAGGAGAGTAAGGGAAATAATTCTCTATCAATACCCCTAATCATTCTGGGACACTCCTTCATAAATAATTGTCAATGAAGAGACACAGTGATGGATAGGCGAAGGCTAGTGATCACAGGGTGTCTCAAGGGATGACCCGGGCTTGAATGAGCAACGCTCATACTCTAACTCCTGCCTCTGACTCTAAACTTCTGCACAATGATGAACTTTCTATGATCATTATGGAAAATTAACCCTAAAGGAGTCACCAGGTTCAAATTCCGTAACTGACATGTGAGAATATCGAAGCCCAGTGAAATATAGCTAATCCCAGAGCTCAGCCATCAGCACTACTCAGACTTCTCTGTCCACACAGTATCCCACTGCCAACTAAATCCCAAATTATCTGAGCATCAATTTTCTTACCTGTAGATTGGGAATAAACCGACCTAAAGTTAATACAGGAGAAGTTGTTTTTATAAGCCTATACATAGAAATGCCAGTGGTCTGAGGATTTAGAATGTAACATGTTCCTTCTCACTGAGTGATCATTTCCACAGACTTTGGCAAATGAATGTCCTAAGGCTCTCCAGAAACCTCTCTGGAGTTCAGGGACACACCTCATTTGAGGTCAAATCATAGATTAATCTACAAGGGACAGAACAGGAACATGGGAAATATTTAGTAGACAGTAAAAGAGTTCTAAAAAAAAAACCTCAAAATATCATTTGGTCAACCACAAACTATTCTCAAAGGGAAACAGTGATTACTCTATTGCTTGTATTATCAAACCTCACATCAGACAGAGCACCTTAGGATGTATCAGATGGAGTGAACTTTCATTAACAAAAGTTTTCCAGGGTGAGACTTGTCTGGCTTTGATTCCATGGACGTTTCTGCTTGTGTGTCTTTTCTCCTCCTCAGTCTAGAGACAGGTGTACCCAGAGGGCCCAACTGTCCCTGATGACTTCAGTCTGCCAAATTTTAGATAAGATGTGTTTGGACTAATTGTCATCATTTATTGCACAGCTACTTTCTCTTACCTCTGACTTGACACTTCTTATAAACCAGAGATGGCACCCAATGCTTAATGTGTATTATCCATGTGACCTACCCAATAGCATGATAAAGAAGGTTAGTGTATGAGAATGAAATGCTATTATAACCTTCATTTACTGTGTGAAAATTCTGAGGCCCACAAAGGAGCCAGTAAATGAAAGAACTAAGACTGCAACAAAGACAGTCTAAGTCTGCTATCTGCATTTCTCACTCTCTCCCATTTTTCCTTCCTATGTGCAGTAGACAAATCTCATGAGTTACTTTTTAAATGTATAATACAATTTTGGGTTTTTTTTTTTTGAGACAGGGTCTCACTATGTAGTTGAGATGGACCTGGAACTCACTATGTAGCCCAGGCTGGTCTCGAACTCACAGCCATCCTCCTGCCTCAGCCTCCAGAGTGCTGAGATTACACTCAGTGTGTGCCACCACTCCCAGAATGCAAAAAATTGAGAAGTTTCCATATTGGTAAAATATTAAGCTCATTCTATATAGGTTGAGAAGGAAAAATTAGACTCAGTAAATAAATAGCATAGACAGATATCAACTGTAGAGAATTTTGTGTTAGTTGGCATGCCCAATAAATCAAAGTAGCTACAGTGGACCCTTGACTTATGAGCTCAATTCATTCTTTTTTTTTTTTTCCTCATTGAGTTTATTGGTACATTTTAGGTATACAGTACAGTTACATTCATTATTGGGATCTTGTACCTTTACATGACAGGTCTTGGTTCTCATTTTTTCCCCTAGTCCCTGCCCTCTCGTCACCCCGCCTTCCCTACTCACAAACATTTTGTTTCCATTTTATCATTTTCTCTCAATTCATCTTGAATTGAACTTGAGTTGGTCAGATGAAGGCTCATGATCCTCTACACAGCCTTCAAAGTCTCTCTCCTATATTCAGGCAGATCTCAGTATCCCTAGAGAGACACTGGCCCGGGATTTCTCAAGCCCACACAGGAAAGGATGTGGTAATGTTCCTTCCAGAACTCTTTAAGGGTTAAATCTATATCTGAAACCAACTGCAAGTACAAGTGGCTGGCATTCAGGCCAAGCACAAGTGGCTGCATACTTTTTTTGCAAGTTAAAACTAACCAGTTATAACCCAAGTTGTTCATATGTCAGGCTGATCATACTCAAAAGTCCACTGAATTTTGGGAGTGTAGCCAACAGAAATTACTGTTCCACATTGCCAAGAATAACACCTTAGGGATTTCTGTTCTAAAGCCCCAAAGTCACAGGTGCCCTGAAATGTCTCTATTTGGTGACCAGAAGTTATCAGTAAATGACAAGTGAAAGTATCCTTTGTCTAATACAGCTTTCCATAGTGAGGCCACACCAAGAGCACCAAGAGTGGACTGACCAACCTCCTAAAATACTAGTTTAGAAGAAAAACAAGCAGTAATGATAAACAATCACACAATTAGTGAATTGCAGAAGAGAATTTATTTTGGGGGCTTATTCTCTTTTAAGGTCATCATACTATCTCGTATGAAAACATTTCTCTCACTCACCAAATCAAGTTCTTCCTTTTTCATGGGCCATCTCAAGTCTCACCTCTTTCACAAGGAGCTTCTCTGGGCAGGATCAGGCCTTGACACTGGCCCAACCCACTTCCACATTAAACCCTAGCAGCATTCTCTCCTTTCTGAAAGTCAATAATGCTGTATTATAATAAGCCCATTCTAGGAACTATCAGATTGTAGAGAAGTCCATGACCATGCAAAACAAGAATATTCAAGAAAAAAATCTGTGCCCTGAAGATAAATCCTAAAACATTTGCTGCCAACATAAGAGGGTGGAAAATATGGCATCCAATCTTCAGATAGAACCCTAGCAGTCAATACCGTAGCGAGCACCTTGTAGGTATTCAAAAATATTAATGAAAGGAAAGAGAGATAGATGGAGGAGGGAAGGTAGGAAGCAAGAGTAGGCCAGGTACATCTATGTAACAGTGGAGAAAGTCAACAAATAATAAGAATACTGAGCATCTGTGTTGGGCAACGGTATTAGAACAAACAATCAGTGTAGGTACCAATTCTGAAGAGCCCTGAAAGGCTGGATAAGAACTGGAGGCTAGCTGTAGAGATATTTGCAAGTAATGAATAGCATTAATGCTTTTTTCATCTTTTCTATTAGACTGAAGTCATGTAAGAGTAGGGTTTTCCAAAAGACAAAGAAGGCCATTACATCCTTGTAAAGGCAACAATTCAAGAGGAAAAGATGACAATCATAAACATATGTGCACCAAATATTAATGCCCCGAACTATATAAAATATATATTAAGAAACATGAAAGACCAAATAAGCACTAATACAATTGTAGTGGGGTATCTAAATACCCCATTTTCATAAATAGACAGATCATCCAGGCAAAAAATCAACAACAAAATACTAGAACTGAACCAAGCTTTTGAAAGCATGGATTTAATAGACATCTATAGAGTGCTCCACCCCATAAAATCAGAATATATCTTTTTGGCTGCACAAGAGTCATTCTCCAAGATAAATCGCATAGTAGCTCACAAAACAGGTTTAAATAAATGGAAAAGAATTGAAGTTATTCCCTGCATATTATCAGATCATAGTGCAATCGAGTTGGAGATCAATAGCACAGGAAACCGTACGAACTTCATAAACACATGGAAATTGAACAACACTCTCCTGAAAAATCAATGGATCACAGAGGAAATTAAAGGAGAAATTAGACTGTTTTTGCAAATGAATGAAAATACCAATACAACAAACAAATCTATGGGAAACAATGAAAGCAGTTCTACATGGAAAATTCATAGCACTGAATGCCAAGACTAGGAAAACAGAGTGAGCTCAAATAAACAACCTGATGATGAACCTTACACTCCTAGAAAAACAAGAGCAAGAAAAACCCAAAGCTCAAACAAGAGAGGAAATTATAAAGATAAGAGCAGAAATCAATGCAACGGAAACTAAGAAAACGATACAAAAAATAAATGAATCAAAGAGTTGGTGTTTTGAAAGAATAAATAAAATTGATAAAACCTTAGCTAAGCTTATCAAAAAAAGAAAGAAAAGGCTCAGATCCATGCAATTAGAAATGAAAAAGGTGAAGTCAAAACAGATCCAACAGAAATCCAGAGGATAATCAATAAATACCTACTTTGAGAACCTGTACTCTAACAAAATGGAAAACACAGAAGAAATGGACAGATTTCTAGATACTGATAAATTACCAAAGTTGAACAAAGAAGGAAAAAACTTTTTAAACACCCCAATTACAATCAATGAAATTGAAAATGTAATTAAAAACTTACCAACAAAGAATCCTCAGTAGCACGGGAACTAGCAGAAAGAATCAACAACTGGGATCTCATCTTATTAAAAAGTTTCTGCACTTCAAAAGAAACCATCAACAGAACTAAGAGACAACCTACAATGTGGGAAAAATCTTACCAGCTGCTCCTCAAACAAAGGACTATTATCTAGAATATATAAAGAACTATAATCAGCCCCCCCAAATATATAGACCCAATTCAAAAATGGGCATCTGAAATGAAAAGACATTTCTCAAACAAAGAAGTAAAAGCAGCAAGTAAATATATGAAAAAATGTTCCACATCACTGGTCATTCAAGAGATACAGATGAAAACAACACTGAGATTCCACCTCACCCCACAAAGAATGGCTGCTATCAAGAAATCAACCAATAACAAATGTTGGTGCAGTTGTGGGGAGAAATGAACCCTTCTCCATTGTTGGTGGGAGTGCAGACTGGTGCAACCACTATGGGAATCAATATGGAGATACCTCAAAGAGCTTGGACTGGAGGTTCCATTTGACCCAGCCATCCCTCTGCTGCATATCTTTCCAAAAGAATTAAAAGTATCATGCCACAGTGATATATGCACACCTATGTTTATAGTGGCACAGTCTGTACTAGCTAAAGCTTGGAAATCGCCCATTTGCCCATCAGTTGGAAACTGTATAAAGATGTGATTTTTCTATAAAATGGAATACTACTCAGCCATAAAGAATAAGAAATTAGATTCATTCATAGGAAAATGGATACATGTTGAGGATATACTCCTAAGTGAAATAAATAAGTCATACATGTGTAAACACCAGTTTCTCTGGTGTGTAAAACTGTAATAGTACATAAGATCCTAATGAGATAATTGACCATGTGAAATAGGAAGAAAAGGGCTTAAACGTGTAGGAAAAGTGGGAAGGGTAGGGGAAAGGGAATAAGGGAATAGAAAAAAATATGAGAAAATGGAAATAAAGTGTTTGTAAATGGGGAGGGGAGGAGGGGGTGAAGGGAGAGCATGGACAATGGGAAAAATGAGAACGAAGACCTGTCATGTAAAGGTACAAGATCTCAATAATAAATGTAAATATTCTGCATACCTAAAATGTACCAATAAACTCAATAAAAAAGAGTAGGGTTTTCAGTTTATTCCTCATAACAACTCCAGCTAATTTAGTTCAGTGTGTGCAATTATTGCTTGAAGAATAGCTCAATGAACAAATAAACTTATGCCTATTCAAGACATTGCAGAGATTGATTTTATTTTACTTAGCCAATATTCTGGTTCTCACCAAAATTTTGGCTATTCTTCACATAGAAAATTCAAAGTAATGTGACCACTTCTCCAACTCTAGCACTACAAAGATAAATTTAATAAATTTTCTCCTCTGGAGAGTATCTATCATTAGATCCATCTCACCTCTCCTGTGCTATTCCAAAGCCCCTACTCTCAGGCTTCATAGGGAGCCAATTTCCAAGACTGAGTCATGCACTTGGAAGAGAACCCAGTGGAAAAGTTCACAATCAGAGAATTTAAAAATGTATCCAAACCCCGACAAAACATTTTTATGAATAGTGTTTCAGTCCATTTTTTCTTACTAGTTGACCCTTAAATCAATTATAATTGTCCTTCAGAAGATGTGCATAATGTTTTTGAATTTTTTAGAAGAGTAAAAAGGGGTATGGAGACAGAGGATTTGATCAGACAGTTCCAGCTTTAAACACCGTCACTCCTACTCACTGACCCTGTAGCTCTATACAACTTTCCTTCTTCAGGCCTCTGTTTTTCCATCTGTAAAATGACCACAGTCCTGACTACATTTCTGTACACTGCAATATCAGTATTTATGCACATCAGTTCTAGCTATGTTTATACACACACATAACTTCTATATAATGTTTATTATAAATATTAACAGGTTTTAATCTGATAATAATACAGATGTTTGTTCTAAGAAAAACAAACGTACCTTCCCTAAAAAATTTTTCCTTACATTTTCTTACTCCATTCTTCCATTAAAACATAACTTTCTCTTTTGCCATTTTCTTAGAATCCAGTATTTGGCAAGTAAGAAACTTTTTTTAGACTAATACATTAATAGAATACTCTTGTGTGATGGGACATTTCCATTTTAACCGGAAAATTTTGGTTATTTTCTTCTTAATAATATATTAATTTGAATATTAGTAAACTGGCAAATCTAGGTTGGTGAAAAGCCAGTAGGAAAAAATTCTTGTGCTTAAAATTGTTTGGGGCAGCTTGAAGCCCTTAAAGTTTCCTCTGCATAGTTGCCTAACAGTCCCGGATAATCACTGGGCCAAAGCCAACAAAATGAGTTTCAGCAGAATAAACATAAAGCTCTACATTTAGATTTTAAAAAATCTATTTTACAAATACAGGATGATTCTTATTTTGGAAGTACTCACATACAAAAGGTATGACATTGTTACTTGACCACAAGCTGGTGTGTTTAACATGAAATAAGGTTAGACATACCTCTAGTTGACACTGTTTGATGATCCAAGCTGACTCGACTGAACTCTATCTGGAGTAAGGACAGAATTCAGGATGCCCTGTCTGAATGGGCAAAACAAGACAATGAAAAGTTTCAATGTCATGTCAAATAAGACTCACCTGATCAAACAGGCATTGCTAACCTGAAAACTAGAACTGTATTATACACTGGATCCTCAAGTTTCGACCAGCCTGACATATGAACATCTTGGGTTAATTAGGTTAACAGAAGATTCCTCTGCCTCTTGTTATCTATAGCATGTACCCAGGTAAACATTCAGATCTCAGATGTATTGACTTACAACCAACTTGACTTACAACCAGCCCTTGGGAACTGATCAAATTCGTAAGTCAAATGTCCACTGTGAATGATTAAAGTGTTCTTATAAGGAAGAAAATACAGAGATGTTCTCTGTGACTTCAAAGGACAGAACTATATTGGCTTATTAAGAATTGTGGGGACATACATTCTGCCACACATGAGAAACCACTTTCTGGAAGAAGAAATATCAAGAAATGAAATGCTGTATTTTACAAAGAACATATTACTTCTGTCTACAATTTTGAGGAGTAGGTACTTGTTGGCATATATAGAAGGAGAAAGGATATAAGGAGGGGGAGGAAGAGAGGAAGAGAGAAAGAGTAAAGGAGGGAGGGAGAAAGTGAAATTGGCATCTGGAATCAGAAATTGCTGCTCTAAATTGATCAGGAAATTTTGCCAAAGGCACTGTGCATGCCTTTTCCAGAAAGATTCTTCAGTCACCACCTGGACCACATCTGCTTTAAATGGACTCTCAAAATGAAATTCCACTTAAAACTTAACCAATATCTGAAAGACAGTGTATGACAAAAGTGTTGACTTTCCTAACTGAAAAATAAAAAAGCTTATAATTTTGTATATGAGGTGTGATAAAAAAAACAGTGCAAGTATAAGTTGACAGTTTAAAATTCTTTCCAGCACACTGACATTGATCCTCTTTAAAATGCCCCCTACACACACACCAAACACACACACAAACACACACACACACACACACCAAATACACCTCATCATTCTTCATACTGGGAATCAAACTGAGGACCTTGTTGCAAGGCAGGTAGCACAACCACTGAGCTAAATCCTCGGCCCTTCATTGTTGCTACTTTTTGAAGCAGCTCTTTAAATCTTCTTTTATGAGTGTTTTTTATTGGCTACCTTGGTGTCCTGAAGCAATTAAAAATGTTACCTTTCATAGTCATTTTGACTTTGGAGAACAAGAAGTCACAATTTCTGTCAAATAAAATCATTAAAGTGTGTCCTCATCTACCTTACTCAACAGACCAGGAACCATAAGACTTCTAGCTCTTCCCCAACATCAAAATGACCCTGAAAGATGAATATTTTGAATCTACTCAGGACATCAAGGAAGCTGTGACAGCGCAACTAAAGACACTCACACTAAATGACTTCTAAAACTGCTCCAGAAAGTGGCAAGAACAATGTGACACATGTGTCCAAACCAAGGAGAGAATTTTGAGAGGGATTCATGGCAGTGAGTCTTTTACTCTAATGAATTTTTAAAACTTAAGCATTCACTCTGTTCTGTGTGTGTGTGTGTGTGTGTGTATCTATCTATCTATGTATCTATCTATATCTATATCTATCTATCTATCTATCTATCTATCTATATATATATATATATATTTCAGATTTATTTCTATTGGAAATTTTAGACATAGCCCAGTTGCCTTTCTTCTACTAGGACAATAAATAAAATAGGCATAAGCCATTATTTTGTAAATTCAGTTAAAAGTTGGAGTCATAAAATATAATAATTTTAACTCAACTGTATTTTCTTAAACCTTAAATTATATCCACTTATGTCCCAATAGTCAACAAAACTTTGTTAAGTAAGGTGCTGAGTTTATTCGTACTTTGAGGCTTCACATACACGGTATAGTTCTGATCTAACCAGAAGTTGTTATTACATGGAAGAGTGTTGTGATATTAATCTACCTTCTAGGTGTTGACAGACCAGAAACAAAACTGCCATTTCATGTGAACCTCTTATCAGGTTGATAATATACCTTAACGATTCCCCATCCCTTTTTCATGGGCCTGACTGACTGTTAGTTGTTTGGTGGATTTTGGCTTGATTGAACTAAATTTTACTTTGTAAAATTTTTATTAGTAAATGCTCACAGTACTTAATGATGATATCCATCATGCAGAGTTGGTGCATAAATATAACACATCTTAATTCCTTTTACTTCTCCTTCCACTCCCCTCTCTTCCTCCTGCATCTCTGATCCCTTCCCATTTTGAAAAGATCTATCTCCCTGTTTCCTATTGTCCGTTGTTTTATTCTTTATATATACTTCAGATTTCTATGTAAGAGAAACCATGCAATGTTTAAGTGTGGATGTCAGAGCTAATTCTATTGATATTATTGTCTCAGGATGCATTCCTTTCCTAAAAATGACTCAATTTTATCCTTTATGGCAGCCTAGCAATCCATTGCGTATAAATACCAACTTTTCTTTTTATAATGTTTATTTTTATTAGTGCATGTTTGCAGTCCATAATGATCTCATTCATTGTGGAGAGTTGGTACCTGTGCATAACACATCTTAACTCATTTTATATTTCCTTCTCTTACTCCTCCTTACTCATCCATTGATGGACACATGGGCTGCTTCTAAAATTTAGCTATTTTAAGTTGTGTTTCTACAAACACAGGCATACATGTATCACTGGAATATGATGTCTTCAGCACCTTTAGGAATATACGTAGAAGGAGAATATTTGGGTCAAATGAAATTTCTGACTTCAGTTTCTTTAAGAATCTCCAAAGTGGTATCCATAGTGGTTATTTGAGTTGACATTCCCACCAACAATGGCATTAATTTTTCCCTGTAGATTTGCCAGTGAATTCTTCCTATAGTAAAATGGAATCTCAGTGTTTTGTAAAATTTATATTTCTCTAGTAGCTAGAGCTGTTGAACATTGTGTATATATTTTTTAGCCATTTGTACTTTTGAGAAGTATATATTCATTTAGTTGCTCAATCCTCAGTTGGGTTTTTATTTTGGATGTCTATTCTTTTTATTTCATTATATAGTCTAGATATTAGTCCTTTATCCAAGGAGTAACTGGTAAAAATATTTCCCCATTCCATGGGTTGTCATTTCACCCTATTGGTCATTTCCATTGCTATGCAGAAGTTTTGAAATTGATATAATCCATTTGTTGATACTTGATGTTATGTCTTCTGCAACTGCTGGAGTTCTGTCTTTTTTTTTACTGGGGACTAAACTTGGGACCTTGCACTTGAGAGGTATACAGCAGCCCCACTGGGCTAAATCCCCGGCCCTCAACTGGAGTTCTGTACAGAAAGCCTTTGCCTATGCCTATGTCTTCAAGAATTTTACATATTTTATCTTCCAACAGATTAATGTTTCTGCTTTAATAGTTAGATCTTAGCTTCATTTTTCCTTTAATTTGAGAGTCAATCTTCTGCATGTGAATAGCCAGTCTTTCCAGCGCCATTTTTTAAAGAGGCTGTCTGTCCTCCAGTGTGTGTTTTTGCCCCATTGGTCAAAGATCAGCTGGATGAATGTACCTGGAGTTCTTTATGTATCCTCTATTCTGTTCCACTGATCCTCATATCCGTTTTCGTACCAGTACACATGCTTCTTTCATTGTAGCTTTGTAATATAACTTGAAATCTGGGATTCTGATGCCTCCAGCTTTGCTCTTATTGCCCAGGATTGCTTTTGCAATTCTGGGTTTCTTCTTGTTCCATATGAATTTTAGGATGACTTTCTTTAATGAAGAATGCTATTGGTATTTTGATTAATATAACATTAAATCTATGCGACAGTTTTAAAAGCATAGCCATTTTCAAAATATTTGTTCTGCCTATCCAAGAATAATAATCTGTTTCCATTTTCAGATATCCTCTTCAATATCCCTTTTCAGAGTACTACAGTTTTCATTATAGAGGCCTTTTACTTCTTTGTTAGGTTAATTCCTTAGTATTTAATTTTTCTTGAAGCTATAGTGAATGACATTGTTTTCCTAATTTCTTTCTCTCTGGATTCATTATTAGTATACAGGAATACTTAATTTTATGTGGTGATTTTGTATTCTACTACTTGGCTGAGTTTGTTTATTAGTTCTAGGAGTCTTTTGGTAGAATTTTTGGGGACTTCTCTGTAAGAAATCGTGTCATTTATGAATAAGGATAATTTGACCTTTTCCTTTCCTATATGTATCCCTCTTATTCCTCTCTCTTGACTGATTTCTTTGGCTAAAGCCTTGAGTACTACTACACTCAGTAGTGGTGGTAGTGAACATCCTTGTCATTTTTTTTTTTTTTTTTTTTTTTTTTAGAGGAAGCCATAGAGACTTTTAGGTTAATCTAAAGAATAACCTGAGAGCTGGAGCCAGGAAATCTGGGTTTGAATTCCAGGTCCACTGATGTTTAAAAGTGTTTGATCTTGAGCAATTCACAGCTCCTCTGAGCACCAGCTTCCTCATATCCAAATTTGGGCAAGTTGTTCTGCCAACTTACCTCTCTTAAGAAATTACCTGAGCTATCCTACATGAACACAACACAATGTTTATAGTGCCCCATAAACATTTTTAAATAAGCATAAGCATTATTGTCCCTGTACAAGCCTACAAGCAAACAAAAATATTCTTATCCACTCCCAGGGAACATGAGATTTGGGTTCCTCCTCCAACTGACAAGGGTTTTTTTGGAGGCAACCACTACTGACACCGCTATGTGACTGACCAGGAGCATCACACAGGGGTAGCAATGGGAATGGGAACAAGCTCAGGTACAGATGTTCTGTTTTGTTGGGAACTAAAGCATTATTGTAAGTGAGCAATGTTCTGCCCCTTCCAGAAATGAGTTTATTTCTTTAAGTTGTAGTTCATCTTTAGTTTCTATTATGCTTGTGTGAAAAAAAGGTTATATGCTTATCTTTCAGTTTGCAATAATGAATTTCAAAAACTGCTTTTGATATTTTTTTATCACTGTGCCTAGTTGGCAATTTAATTGAAGTGTATGTGAGCTTTACACACTCTGAGAATCTGAGAAGAATCCTGATTCTAAGAGTACTTTTATGATACCAACATTGTGCCATTATGTGTTATGGCAATGCCTGGAGAATTTTACAGTCTGACTCTATCCCAATCCCCCGACTAGCTGAATACGGGTCTTCATAAAGACATTCACATCCTAATCCCAAAACCTCTGTAAATGTGTCCTCACATAACTATGATAATATTTAAGATTTGAAGACAGGGAGAACACAGTGTAATCACCAGAGTACTGCACTTATAAGAGAGGTTCTGGAGATTCAAGGGTGTGAAGAAAATACTGCTGCCAAACGTGAGTCAGAGTGGTTAGGACCATGAGCCAAGGAGTTCGGAAGACCTCCAGAAACCAGAAAAGGCAAAGTAACGAATTCTCCCCTAGACCCTCTAGAAAAAACACAGCCAACCTTACTGTCACCTTGATTTTTAACTCACTGAGTTTAATTTGTATCTCTGGGCTCCAGAATTATATGAAAAGAGATTCTTGATATTTTAAGCCATTAAATTTATTAAAATTTGTTCCAGCCCCACAGGAAATTAATATTCTAACTGTATAAAATGTTTGTATGTCTAAAATAAAATAATTGTCTCAAACATCTAAACATCTAACATTAGTTCTCACATCCTACAGATAGATACTATTTTACATTTGAGAAAATCCAGTTTTTCTTATGGCAGTATAGTTAGTAGCTACATAGTGTTTTGCTGTTTGTAGAAATAAGTTTATATTGTGTTTTGTTTTTAGTTTGTTGTGTTTATCCATCTAAAAAAAGATCACATGCTTTTTTTCTGGAACATGGTAAAGGAGGAAATTCATAAGTAAATGTAATGAAAAAAGTATTGGGGTTTGAAGTCAGAGACTTAGTCCTTAGTCCTGCATTGGTAAAGAGTACCAGGGATTTAGCTCAGTGGTGCTGCCACCGGCCTCACAAACACAAGGTCCCAACTTCGATCCCTAGTACTAAAAAAAAAAGCAGAAAAAAATCACCATCACCCACCTCTGTATTTATTTTCCATAAAAAAACTGCCACAAAAAAAGGGCTTCACACAACAGAAGCTTATGCTTTCACGTTTCAGGAAGCCAGAAGTCTGAGATCAAGGTGTTGGCAGCATGTGTTCATTTTGCAACCTCAGAGAATCTGCCCCATGCTTCTTCTTAATTTCTGGGCATTGCCAAAAATCCTTAGCATTTCTTGGCTTTTAACTGTATTGTTCTGACCTCTGACTCTCTCATCACGTGGACTTCCTCCCTGCTGTCTCCTTTGTATGTTTTCTCCCCTTATAATAATACTCACTAATTATTCGATTTAAGGTCCACCTTAATTCAGAATGACCTATGCATTTGGGTTCTCCAGAGAAGTAGGAGCAGTAAGATGCTTGTGTCTATATATAGAAAGAGATCTAAGGAATTGACTCACACAACTTTGGAGGCTAACAAGTCCCAAGATCTGCAATTGGCAAGCTAGAGACCCAAGAGAGCCAATAATACAGTTCTAGCTTAAAGGCCAGAACAGCTTCAGATCCAAGAAAAGCCTGTATTTCACTTTGAGTCCAAAGAAAGGATAAAACAAAATAGTATCCAAGGTGGAAGGTGGAAGGTAGTCAGGTAGTTCTTCTCCTTTGCATGGGGCTGGGTACGGCTTTAAAAAACTATTAATACCACTGAGTCCAACAACTGATTGAATGAAGCTTCCAGACATTAAGAAAGGCAATCTGCTTTACCCAGGCTATCAATTTGAATGTTAAATTCATATAAAAAGACTCTCAAAGAAAGATATACAAGAACAATTGACCAAATACCTTGGTACGCTGTAACTCAGTCAGGCTGACATATAATCTTTACAATCTCTTCATACACAGCGACAGACCTTATTTCCAAAGAAGGTTACATGTGAAGTTTCATGGAGATGTGAACTTGGGGGTTCACTGCTCAGTGCTCTCCGCCCTCTCCATTTTCCTTGCTGGGAACTCAGGGCCTGGTCCTGGGCAAGCGCTGCTGGAGAATTCTCTGTATGGTAGAGGCAGGTTCTCTAGGCAAGGTGCTCCAAGGTCTGACAAGATTGGAAAATGGCTGATTTAACAAACTGGACAGACTTTTTCACCCCTGGCCCTTGCTGAGCTTCATATCATGACAAGCCTGTGACTTTTCAAAAGAGGAGACGCTGCTTTGCCTTTCCAGAGCTTGTTTATCAAAATCCCTTTCTGTCTTTCTTAATGTACGTCTTAATAACTTTCAGTCTAGAATTTCTTGGGAACCAGTTTCTGAAACTCATTAATCCCCAAAGAGGCTTCAGTTTCCAACAACGTGTGGTTACATAAATTAATTATTTCTCCAATTTCCTTTAAAGGTTGCTGATTTTTTTTGTTTGTACCGGGGATCAAACTAGGGACCTTGTACTTGCAAGGAAGGCAGCAGGACCACTGAGCTGGATCCCCAGCCCTCCAACTTGCCTTAAAAAGAAAAGTACTCCTGGACTCCCAGCATTGGTTTCAATTATATTTATTATAATGTTACTTAAATATGATAAACATAAAGCTACCTATAAATCCATTATGCTTCTGGATTTTATGAAACCATAAAACCCAATTTTGAAAGAAAAAAAAGGAGAAAAAATTAAAATTAACATCAATTTTATGTCACATTATTTTGCTGGAACTATCACCACTTATGATGCACATAGAGTATGTTCTATTCCTGTGAAGTTCAATAAATCTATTACAAAAAGCCACAGGTGACTGGATTCTTCCACCACTTTTTCTCTATTCAAATTCTAGGAAAGCTTTATTTGCACAGTTCCCAGGTTACCATTTACCTTCTTTTCCTGGTGGGAGCACACCATTTACATATTTTTATACTTCTGTTCTTACTACTCATAAGCATTAAGTAGTTCTCCTTTTCATCAATGCAATAATAAGCACAAATAGAAACAAAGCCATGCAAATAGTGCTTCGGTTTACAAAGTGACAAATCAAAAGGTCTAAAGTATCTTTGTTTTATGTAATCAATGTTGTTTTACTAAAAGTGAAATTTTAAAATAAATATAAAAGTAAGAGATCACTTGCAAATTCCTTTAACTTTTACTACTTCGGTGCACATTTTTAAAGTGCCAGCTACAGATGCTTGTGTTTCACTCACATGAACCAAAAACTCCCTCAGTGGTTAGCCTGAATCTTTCCTTTTCTCTCTTCCCAGGAACCATGGACTCAGTAACACACGTGAAGATGACTGACCCTCAATCACAGATCTCCACTACTTCTCACTAGGAGACCATGATGGTTTGATCTCCTTTGTGTGACTTTAGAAATAGCTGAGTGTAATACTGTGTGACTTCTTCACCCACAGTATTACCCATAGGGAGAAATGGATGAACTCTAATGATACCTAAAAGATGACTCTGAGAAGGCATACATATAAAACTCATTGATTCAGATTAACCTGGTCTACAAAATGGCAAGCAGGAAGTAGAGAAGACTAAATTCAATGTTTCTCTTCACTATTTAGTAAACATAACAAGTCAAACTAGCTTGACATAGTGTTAAGAGGCAGAGGTCCTTAATGGGCCGTTTTAATGAACAGGTAAGAACAGTTTAAAATTAGCACAATGATTGTTTTCTTGCAATTGATTCTCTGTTACTCTATTAAGCACTTTAATTCTCTGCAATCTTGTTTACCCCAGTAATTTGCTAAGAAAACCCTTTCTTTCATAGGTGGAATAGAAGCAACATTTAGCTCAGTCTGGTCCAAGTAAGCAAGAGTTTCAAATTAGTAGCATCTGATTTAATTAGGTTTTACTAATAGCTAGTCGGGAAAATGCATTAACTTGCTTAGCCCACTAGGGGTTCCCTTTGTGTTCTGACATTAATTGCTGCCATTTACTTCATTGCCTGTTGCTTCCTTCCTGGCTGCTTTCTCATTTACAATAGTGTAGGGAACTTCTTGACAAACCTCACTCAAACTCAACAGCATTTCCAGCCCAGCAGATGGTGAATAAAAGGTGATTTAGCTGTCAATCTGTGAGATGAGATTAGAGGGTCACCAGAAGGCCACCACGCCGAAAGCACTGCCGTCTTTTTGTCCCTGCAGCAAGTCCTGAAGGAACCATCAAATATATACACTCACCATTCACGTTACTTCTCGAGGATTGTTACAGATTTAGCTTATGTTTCATAGTCTCACGGTATCCCAGCCTTTCCTCTATCTCCACAGGGCCTCGTCTCTTTCTTGTTGCTGGGACAAAATACCCAAGGCCTACAATTTGAAGGAGGAAACGTTTACTTTGGCTCACTGGTACGGTTCCCTGGTTGGCTGGCTCCAAGGCAGAAAGGGCATAGTAAGAAGTCCTGGCAGAGGAAAGCTGCTCAAATGATGGCAGTGAAGAAGCGGTGAGCAAAGGGAGAAGCCCTGGAGGGAGGGAGTTATACATTTTCAGATCCTTCACTCGGTGACCTGCCTCCAACCAGGCCCCACCTTCTAAGAGCATATTGAGCTCTGAACTCCTCTGTGGATTAATCCAACCATGAGTATAGTGCCCCCAAGATTCCATCGCCTTTTAAAAGCCTCCCTTCTATAAATGTGAGGCTTTTGGGGGACATTCTAGATCTAAACCATAGAGCACTATATTTCCTCTGTCTTTCTATAAACTCCATATTTCAGGGTAGTATATATCTCAGTTTCTATCACAATCTGTGGAGGTATGCCATATCTTTGCAGCTAAAGAAAATTTGGAAGATAGAGATTACTTTTCACATGTGTTTGCTCAGCCCTCACCTTCATTCCAAGCTATTAACACAATACTGATAGACCTAGGACATTGATGGTGAACTTTTTAGAGACTGTGTGCCAAACTGCAACCCAAAACCCACTTATTTGTGGCAAAGTGCCAATGATGCAATTAAACCGGACTACTGGGGTTTTAGTTGAGAAACAACAACTCTACATTACTATCTTTTGTCTTAAAAGAAAAACACAATAACACAGCTTTGCCGCCACTAACCTAGGATTATAATAATTGTTGCATAATACTTTTAAAGTATTTTAGACAGTATCTAACACTTAAATTCTCAAGGGACATTAGAGAAAAATAGTATGAATATTGCCATCACTAAATTTTATAGAACATGTATTTTCTGATTGTCATTTTCCAAGCATGATTTGTGCTCCTATACAGAACCAGCCATTGTGCCACAGAGGAGGGGATATAACAAAGAAGAAAAATGTCCCTATTCTCCCAAAGCTTTCAGTTGGCAAAGCTTGGTCCTGTAGCTGTAATGCAGTGAGTTCATTATGCTCTTTGTTCTTCACCTCTAAGAAATCATTTTTTTTCTTTAATGAGAGGGAGAGCATAAACAGTGTTTGGAAGAACATTAGCAGTGTTTGGAAAAAAATTATATTCTGGAGTATTTCACCCAATTGCTAGGATAACTTTTTCTCCTGAATATAATATTAACAATCTTAAAAGCAGTGTTTAAAAAAATTATATTCTGGAGTATTTCACCCAATTGCTAGGATAACTTTTTCTCCTGAATATAATATTAACAATCTTAACTAGACTCAAAGAATATTTATTTGATTCTCCTGTGGTTCTAAAAATTCAGAATAACCTGAATGCCAAAAATCTGATTTTCAGTTTTCATAGCTGAATCACATCTATTTCCTTCCAATCAAATACTTGTGCACACTGCCACCCATGCCCAGCAGCTGCCCAACCTAAAGCTCAGCAACTCTCTGAGGAAAAAAAGCAAGTGTGGCTTAAGTTCCATGAATAGCAGGACTGAAAAAGAACATCTCTGAAGTAGAGCATATTCAATCAATAGACAGAACGTCGGAGTAAAAAACTTTTAAAACTCTTTCCAGTCCCAGATTCCTTCATGCTGGGAGTCTTTTTGGCTCCTGAAATGTGACAGACATTCAAAGGTAGACTTTGAAGGTGAGCCAGGTGTTCTAATTTCCAGCTTTTGATTTTATAAAGCATTCTTTCCTGCAGTGGGTCTGGTCTTCAGCACAAGAAATAAAAGTGTTGGCTTTTCATTAAAGAAAACAATTTACAGGGCAAACAGTAACAGATTAGCATACCATTTACCTAAACACAATCCCAACATGGTACACAGCACATAGATATCCATAAGTGTATAGAGGTAGCCACAGCTGGGAAGCTAATAACAGCCCCTTGAGAGAAGATTTGGCCCATAGACAATATCACTTTCTTTTGATTTGGGAGCATCTGAGAGGAACAGGCAGCAACTACCTCCCATGAGCTTTTCTATAGGTAAAGAATAAAGACTCAGAACAATTGAAGAGCTGGTGAGATGCTGGCCTTTTTGTGGCTAGAAAGTTCACTGGAAAAATGTTTAAAAGGCATAGCAATTTGACTACAATAATTCTACATGTTGGTGATTTAAAAATAATCATACGTACAAAATATGAACCCTTCCGCCATCAAGAACACTCTGGCTCAAAAGAACAAAAGATCTCCAGTAAATCTGCGACTAGAACAAGAACCAAGGATTATGGTACAAGGAATGCAGGTGCTTAGGAAGTCTGTTTTAGAAAAGAAAAGCATGAAACTGAGTTTAAATCTCAACTTTGCGCCATGTTAGCTACATAACTAATCACTTAATCTCTCTGCATCCTGGTTTTCCCATTTTTGTAAGCTATTAATGCAATTCTTCAGATTGGTGCTTTAAAATGAAATGAGATTAAAAACTGTAGTGCTCTTTGGACAGACTTAGGTACTTCATATTATAAATTCATTTGGATTTCATGCTACATTAATCTGAAACAATTACGATAATATGAAAATTCACTAATTACCTTTAATTTCATCCTTTTATTTTTCATGAAGAAGCCATGATTTAAAAGAGAATAGTTTACTCAAGATTAAATATCCAAGTAATCTCAGAGACATAACCATGAGTCTTTTTACTTCAGGCCAGTATTACTTCTTCAGTAACATGCTCATGTATTTTAGGGCTACATATATACATCCTAAACATCCCTAATTTCTGCACAATTTATTCTCATAGCTTGTTACTTACTAAAATGCCACATTTCCAAATTGTATCATCCACTCTATAAAGTAAAATAGCTTTCATTGATCCTGCATGACCCTGTGATCTGACACCTGTCTCATCATCCTACCCTAAGATCACATGTGTGTGTTCTAGATGAAGCTGCCTTATATTTCTTGAAGTCAATCATTAGCTGTTCAGTGCTGCCTTGAATGACATCGTTGAAATTTATTGTATCATCTTTATTGTTCAGTGAAGCCTTTTAATCTCTAGCATCAGTCATCACTGAAAAATGAAGAACCACATCAAGAAAGCTTTGTGCACTTCATAATTCTCTCCCACGACATATATCATTGGATCAGTCAGTCCATGGTCTTGCATGGGACAGCAGAAGTTCTTGGGTTGAAGGGTAAGAAATTTTAAATGGAAGGATGACTGGGGAAGTTGGGCTCCTGCCTCATCATTGTCCATTTTTTATGAAACTTATGAAATTATGCCAAGAAATTTAGACCCTGGGCCCATCTGAGAAGCTGGGCAGGCAGATGAGAACAGTCCCACCTCAGAGAAGAAAGGCTCAACTCCTTGATAATCTTTAATAATTTAATCACTAGGGACATATGGCTGGCTTCTCCAACATCATTTACTTGGTAACTTATTTCATTTGGGAGTCCTAGTACTACATTGACTATACATAGACCAACTCTTTGGCTTCAAAGCTTCAAACTAGGACCCATTACTCCAGTGTTGGAAACTGTTTTGTGTCACAAATAGGAAGGAAAACTAAGTCATTTGAATTCTAAATTACTTATGCAAGGCCATAAGGATGAATTTGCCATCTAAGCCACCAGAAGAAAAATTAAATTCTTCATTATACATTAGTTTGTGAGTTTTTAGGTTTGAGAAGTCTTCCTTACTGTCATTATTAATACTAAACTTCATAGAGATTAACACCTGCTTTAGCGACACTGAAGATGAGTTTTACCCCACGCTTTGAGTCTCTTTTTGATTCAAAAGTATATGAGCCTATGCTTATAATTATCCATCCGATTAACCACACTTCATTTGTTAGTTAATGTCTCCCAAGCCACAGCTTCAACACTGGGTTCTCTTTAGTGTCAATGTTGTGTTTAAAACTGTGCATTTGGCATTTATGGATAAATGCTTGAAAGCAATCTGCTGCCACCTTAAACTAACATATTTAATAATAAATTTATATTTTCTCCAGAGAATTTCATACTGTATCATAAAGTGACTACTAAATGAATACTTGCAGGGCAAATCAATGAAAAGCTTCCTGTTGGTCTTGATATTAGCATTCATCATTCCATCATTTCCCAAGTTCACAATCCTCAAACATGTCTTCTTTGACTCTGCCCTTTCTATGAACCCTGAAGTCCAATCAATCATCAGTTTGTCAAATAATTCTCTAAGACACATCCATCTTTGTCAACACAACAACCTTAGTAAGATTTAGGTATCTTACTATTTTGTGGCTTTTTATTGAACTTCCTATTCTGCATTTCTCCTTCACTTAAATCTATCTTTTTAATTAATCTCTACTTGCAATCTACACCTCTCATTGAGGATTTCCCATTTCTCCACTATTAAAATACACTGGACCAGTGTTTTAAGATCAGAGAGATGTGTTTTTTTAAACTGCTTTGCAGTCCCATGAGAAGGACTGGGAGGCCCTCTGAGCTTTCAGTGCACTCATGCCCTCTTCCACAAGATGTGATCTTTTTTTCCCTTACTTGCATAATGAGATCTATAAAGGTTTGCTTTAAATTTTTCTACACTGAAAAAAACAATTTTGAAAACCTATAGTTTGAATGTAAAAAGTAAAATTTCTATGCCTGACATTTAAGACATCCTCACTGTAGCCCCACACACCCTTGCAATTACAGAATATTTTCTTTCTCTTCAAGTTGAGTTTACTCATTGACTCTCTCAATAAATCTTAGGTGCTTCCACCTTCTCCTGTCATCACTTTTTCCTGAAACATTATCCATCTGTAATTGTTACTAGTTCTCTGATTCCCCAACTATTTCTACTTTTCTATCCTTTTGGCATAAGAAAGAATTGCACTTCCTAGGATCATGCCTATGGTTCAGGCCATTGACTTTTGAGTGCAAGTGACAGGGGTCCCTTACAGAGTAAGAAGTTAGAAGTTTTGAAAATCTGCTTCCTCTTTCTTGTTGCAACTGGTAAGACTCCAATGAGTGGTTCCACCATCAACCTTGGTCCCAAAATGAATATGAAACTATGGAGAACGACCAGATAGAATGAATGACAAACAAACATTTGTTCTTATAAGTCACTGAGGCTGTAAGATTTTGTTGAATCATTGTGATCTTCCCTAAGTAATTTTTCTTCAAAAACAAGCTAAAATATTTTTCAAGGTGATTAAAGAAAATATTTTATTATGTATTCTGAATTCACTGCTTCTGCCCAGGAAAAGTGCTTTCCAATGAATTTATACCTGTGTCACATCAGGTCTTCAACACGAATATCTCCTAGTATAGATCAGGGTGGAAGGAATATTCTCTCATGTGCTTCTCTTCCAACTCAAAGTATTTATTCGAGATGGAATTTGGTTAAATTGAAATTGAAGAGTTTGTTGAAGAAAAGTAATCTCATAAAAATGTAAACATATACAAACTCAGAATTATGTGTGGGTAAGAGGAAAAGACAAATGTCTCAAAGGCTACTTGTAGATATTTTTCATTCACTGCTATCCCTTCTTACTTTCCTACCATAAAATCCTGGCTCAAGAAAAAAACAAAGAGCTTTTAAAAGTCTACTAAAAGATGAAGTTGGGATGGTGGCTACACCTGGATATATCTCACACTTTTATCCTCTGTGAAGCCCAAGATTATGTCAACTTCAACTTCCTCCTGTTATGTAGTCCCCAAGTGTCCAGCCAAGGGTGCTTAACAAGCAGCCATCTGTAGACTTATGAGATTGTTTTCCAATTTCCCTGTGAGAATAGAATCACTTGTTTGACCATACAATTGAATCATACAATTGGCAAATGCCTAGAATTTCTAAAAGGAGATGAGAGGGGCCAATGTTCATTTTATAATTACAGCACACTATGTGTTGCTTTAAGCATTTTATATGTGTTAATTCAGTATAGTATGGTGGTTAGTAGAGATGTCCGGGACTGGTTGCCAGACCTTGAATTCTGGCTCTTTAACTACTACCTATGCGACCTTGGCAGTCACCCTCTTATCACTCAGTTTTCTTCACCTGCATAATAAGGTGATGAACAAGATTGTGTCTACCTCACTGGGTTGTTGTGAGATTTAGAGGTAATGTATACATAGGTGGTAAAACCCAGTCCACAGTACAGTTCTCATATGCTGTTTGATTTCATCCTACAGGGCCAGGCAGAATAAATATTTGGGATCTAAGAGATTTTTCAGATGTGAAATACAACAGCAAATATTTCTGCTTGTTGAGAGAAACCTGTTGAGAATAGGTCATCATCTTCTGTAGAGATGAAGGAATGGGCTACTGAGAGATTCCTGTGTCTGGCTGTTGCTGCTGCTATTTTGCATTAGGTAGTTCTTTCTTCACTCAAGGAATAATCATAATATACTTTGCATTTTGGGGTCTTTCATACTAGACTTTCATGGAATGTGATAATAATTCTCCCAGCATTCATTTCCCACCAATATAAACCACACCATGACCAGATAACACTTCATGGGAATAGCCCAATGCAGTTAAACAGGACAAGAACCAGGTTAAATACAACTCTCCTGAGAGGGAGAGAGTATGTGGATCTAACCTGCTACAACTGCTTCTAGAGCATTAGCAATTGCTGGTATGGAAATGACAGACTGTGTGGAAGGTATGTGCTCTGGAGATACTCTGAAGAGATACTCTCAGGTAGGAGATACCATGTCATCCAAATCCATAAGCAGAGCCTGTAAGTCACCTCTCAGAATGTCCAGAAGAGGTAAGTCAGAAGTGAGCATCCCAGCTTGGACAGGGCATTTGCAGACTTGGTGTATATAAATGTGGGGATGGCAACTTTCCAAAGGCTAGCGTTCAGGGTGTGGAGGAACAGAAAGTCATCCAGCTTGCCAAGGGCTCTGCTTGGATAATTTCTTCTTCTGTTTTGGTTGCCAAGAAGGTGTGTGAGGCACTTTCTGAATGGTGAATGATAGTCCTCTTCACCAACTCAGGGAATTTGTAGTAGGACAGAACAGAAAATAGTTGTGCTTTTCCAATGCATTTATATTGACAGTTTAACTGTATTATCACTTTTAAAAATAGTATAAAAATCAATACATGACTTATTTATAACCTCACCTTTCCAATCTCCATTCCTTGTTAATTCTTCCCAAAGTCATACTTATGCACAATTCACACATGAATATAACATAATATACTTAACCTCCTCCCATGTTTAGATTTCCTCTAATTTCTTAAAATTGAAGAAAGCAATGATAAACGTAATATCAGGCCACATATTTTTATCATCATTTATGCTTATTTGGCATAAATTCATGCTAGAGGTATCTATGAGTTAAATGGTCTGAGTATTTTATGGTAAATTACATATATTTCTTTTTCAGAAGCAACTGTATGCTTGCACAACTATATGTAAAGAGCTAAGTTTGTCCAAGCCTCCTAAATTTAAAGAGGGAGAAAAAAGAGAGAGAGATTGATGAAATATATATAAAGAAAAGTTAAGCTAAATTAAGTAGCTGAAGATTCATCCACATGGAACAGCATGCATTGTATAATGTCACAAAGCTTCAAACACATCGTAAGTCTTATTATAATTGAGGTGGGTAGGAAATCAGTGAAATTGGCAATATTCAAGGAAAGCTTTAAGAAGCAGCTAGTCTTAAATTGAACTTGGAAGCATAGTTAGTATTCATTTAAATAGATACAAAAGAAAAACATAAGCATACCTGGGGTGTGGAAAAGGCTTGGACAAAGATAAGATGCCAAAAAGAACAAGAAATATTTGAAGATATTTTTTTCCAATGAACATTTGTTTCCACATCGATTCAAACAATACTTAATACATAATTGGGTACCTGGCAGAGTGGTAGGTGCTGAAACTAAAAGGATGAATAACACACCTTTGGTATCCAAGTGAAATAGCCTCCTAACTGGCTCCTCTGCCTCCAAGCTCAATCCACCTCTATCCATCACTGATGTGGCCGCCAAAGTATCCTCCAAACCGTAAAGCTGTTTATATTACTCCTTGGTTTTAATCCACAGATCACTTTTATAGAATTGGGAAACTTCAGTGGCTTTGCAATGCTTTAGGATAAAATCCAAAGACTTTAATGGGGTTTTCGTGGCTTCTTTTTTTCCATCTGGAAGCCTCCTACCTCTACCATCTTGCTTCTCTCTTTTCTTTCCAGAAATAATGTTTCTTTCAGTTTTCTCTTCAAATCGATCAAACCCAAACTCTTCACACAACGTCTAGACTTCTGGAATTCACCAATGCTGTTTCATTTGAAATATTTCCCCTTGGCCTCCGTAAAAGAGTCGTACCACCTTTCATGTGACTAATTTCAATCCATCTCCTCGCTGTCACCTTTGGGAAGGCTTCCATTGGCCCTGAGTCTGAATTAGGTTCTCCTGCTATGTATTCTCAAGGTAACTTCTACTTCCCTTGGCATAATTATTACCATGTTGTATTCACACATTTTCTTTCTCTTAGCTCCCTCAAGATTTCAGTCTCGATAACAACCCAAACTTTGTCCTTTGTGCTCACCTCTAATTTCCTAGCACTGCATTCTGCACATAGTATTTTCTCAATAAGTATTTGTTTCAATATTTTGAAGTGAATGTCATTGCAGGAGGTGGAGACAGTGATGTCATCTCAGAGTCTGAAGGTTTAGAATATTGAAACATGGAGTCCAGCAAAGCCTGCATGGGTTCTAACCAGAACAAAACTCAGGCTCAGAAATTGAAAGTTTGCTTGTCAATAAAATAACCTATTCAATTTCATCAGATAATGTAACTGAAAATTAGCAAATTCCAACAATATCCTAACTAGGAAGTATCAGAGTAAGATTCAAATCCATGGGCCATCTCCATCTTTCTAGCTGAATGACCTTGTTCAAATCAGTTACATCTCTAGCCCTGAGTTCCCTACACTGTAAATAGAGAAACTAATGGTTTTCTCCCAAGGTCATAATAAAGAGTTAAGGAAACCAAATGTGCAGAGCATGGAATATAGCATCCACCCAAACTTCACATTCACTAAAGGTTTATTCCCAGCCCCCTTCATTTCTTCCTCTCATCCATGAAGAAATTTGTTCAAATCACTTCATATTGGATTTCAATGATCTCTACTGCAAACATAAGGTATTGGGAAAAACTAATCATTGATTGAAATGGTCCAATCCAATTATTACCAAGGGAACTAGACTGAAAACCTCTAAGGGTGTGTGGGGAGGCCAACTTCTTTTTAAAGTTAAACAGGTGATTGTACAACAGTCAGTCCAGCTCAGAACTGTAGTTCAGTGTGTTGGAAATGCTTTTTCCAGATCTAACGCGCAACAGTTTCATTTTTTTTCCTCTTTTTCTCACATGGAAAATCTTCATTTAATCAATGAGAATATAAGTCAACTAGCTGTCACTTTTTGTTCCACCAGTTGAAAACTATGCCATAATTAGCAGTGAAGTCTGTGTGTGCGTGTGTGTGTGTGTGTGCACACACATGTGTATGTGTGTGTGTGTGCATTTTGGTGGAACAGGAGGTAGAGACATGGAGAATATTCTGTCTCCCTCACCACTTGCATGCCTAATTAGCATGAGCTAGATCTCCAAACAACAAAGTCATAGCACTATTGAATGCTGAGTCATTACTGGAAAGTGTTCTTCAAATGGGGACAAAGTGGACGTATCCTTTTTTCTTCTGCTGTTATTACATCAACATCAATCACATTGTCACATTGCCCATTGATTATTGCTCTATTGAATCACCACCAGGATATGTGGTCATGGTGGACTGTCACAACTAGAAAAGGTCCAAGACTACTCCAGAGTTGAGTTTTAGTTTAAACGAGAGCATAAATAGAACCAAAGCCCATAAAGAAAACAGAGTTGAATACCTACCTGCTATATCAGCATAAAACACAAATAACTGAATGGGGCACAAAAGTAATTCAAAGCCTATGAAAAACTTTCAGCTCAAAGTTTGTAGAATTATACAGTAAATACTCTCAGTAATTCTGTAAACATTTCTTGAGCTTCTTCTATGGGCCAGATGTTGCATAAAAATTGTGGGTAAAACTATATTAAGACATGGTCTGAGCTTTTAAGGAACTTTCAGTTTATTAATAAAGAAACTTGAAAGAATAGTCACTAAGGACTACTTTGTTTTAACCATATTATAAATGATATCTCTACCAATCTATTTAACAATTCTGCATTGTATATTATTATTCTACTGAGGTTCAGCTAGTTTTAATAGCTTACCCAATATTCAGACCTAATATAAAGGAAAGCTTGAGGATAACTTCTTTATTAATAACAGATGGTCTACCCAAAAACATCACATATTATACAGAAAATACTTGTGAACATTTTTGCCTATTGAACAGCCATACTTCAAGCATTTGTCAAAGGAATAACTTCATTATCAATCATCAAGCCTGATAAGCTTGTCTGTGACAACCCAGAAACTTACTGGTTAGTCGAGTTTTAAGGTCAACATTTCCGATTCTCAAAATGCCATTTTCAATATTAACCCTAGAATGAATCATTTTCAGCCATGTAAATGTCTTCTTCCTTCTTTTCAAGCTGAAATTAGTAAAGAATGTTATCCTCATTCACATTCATGTGTTGGGTAAAACAGCCTACTCCAAGGAGTCCTGTGGAATATGAGCAGGACACTGGCAGGCAAAGGGTCATGCCAAAAAAGGGCGGGACACCAGAGAAAAAATTCACCCAGTGGATTCAAGTAAAAAGATTAATATATTCAATTTCTTCCTTTACCAACAACAAGAAAAAGACAAACCAAAACTAACAATTTATCTAGGCTAGTAATGGGACAATCAAATATTCACCACTTCTCCAAACCCTTTTAGGAATTCTCATTATCAGACCTGGAAAAAAGTAGAAATAATTTTCGTGTCTGATTGAAAACAGGTTTCCTGATTCTCCTGGACTGCCCCGTTTAACTGCTCATTCCACGAAAACAATCTCTCTTCCCCCTCTCTGCTTGGCCTACAAAGTTTCTGACTTTATTGGTTAACACAGATACTGCCCCCTCACCGAAGTGACCTGTCATTACGGAACTTTCAATACATGAATCCCAACCACTCCCCCAAATTAATTGAACATGTCTCTCTGTTTTGACTTTCATTAGATTGTTACTATTAAACTTGAAAAGGTTGCATTTCACTTCCTGGCATTATCGGGCAGGTTGCAAATCATACCCACCCTAATTAGACATGAGTTTGGGGGTTTTAAGTATGCCAGGCAAAGGGAGATACAAGGAATGAGAGAGAGGGAAAGGAGAGGGTCAGTAAGGGAAAGAAAGTGAAGGAAGGGACCACAGGTACAAGGAATTTGAATGAACTCATTTTTGTATCTTAAAGCAGATACCATCTAGGGAATTAACTTATGGAAAACTTCTTCAATAATTAGCCTTACTTATTGGTTAAAAAGAAGAATCATTTCTGTTCTTACTAGTTCCTCTTTTTCACTTCTTTTGAGTAGTAAAAACACAACAGGTTTGGAAGGATGGGGAAGCATTAAAGTATCTCTGGCCTTGCCGTCAGTCATCAATGGCGGTTAAGCGTAATCCCATCTATTATACAAATGTACAAGAAAAAATAAGGCTTTGTCTGAAAACCTCTAGGCTCAGCTTTACTCTCATAGCAAAAAAACAGGAAATCAGATAGGTAGATATCTCGCAGACATATGGGTATGTATCAAATGCTTTCAGCCCTCCAATAAATAAATAAAAGGGAGTTTTTAAGAAAAAGTAACTCCTCTTCAGACTCCCCATCCCAACAGATCCCCATGTCACCCACTTTCTTCCTCCCTCCATAAAGCTCAGGCTAGCACAGGGCCAGTCTCTTGCATGCTCTGGAAGCATATCAGAAGCAAACAGCAAGTCTTGGTTTTAAACTCTGTCTCTTTGCCTTCTTCGTCCTTCCCACCCTCCTTCCTCAGCCCTGTGAATAGCCCTGTCCTGAATGAACCTTCCAGGCCAGTCTGATGGTAAAGGAGAAATGTTTATTTTGGAGCACAGAGATAACTGACAATTAGAAAAGAGGACGCTTTTAGCTCCTGGTTAGGGCACTGTGCTCCTGGACAAAGTGCTCTTTTCTTTGAAGCAGAGTGGACTGCTGAGTGACTCAGGCAGGGATGTGTGTGCATGTTTATACTTGGAGTTTACCAGAGAAAAGCACTGGAGCTTTCTGGTACAGAGTTCCCCACTGGCTGGGCCCAAGGAATATCAATAACTCATAGCAGACATAATCAAATGAATCCAGCTTCTCCTGAGGAGAATCCCCAAATCATTATCCGTGCTGTGTTGGTTTGCAGGTGCCCACATATGGAATAGAAGCCAGAATGACTTCCACCTCTCACATGTGCTGTCCCCTTGGAAGGATGCTCTGGACAAAACTGGACACCCCCTGACTCCAATCTGAAAAGTGAGGGAATTTTTGCAAAGTTGTGTCGCATTTTCATTGTTAAAATTATCATTACACTCCCCTGAACTAAGATATATCACGTCAAGTTACAAATATCCAATGATGAATGTCATTGTATTGTATATCTAAACTGTACCAATAAACATAATGAATAAAAAATTATTTCTAAAACACTATAGGATGTGAAACAGTCCAAAATGAATAAAAAGGAAAAACAATCTCACATAAAAAATAATTATCATTACATTATAGCTCAAGTATGGCTTGCTCTATTATAAATGCATTTTTATTTTATGTTTTGGGGGGGTTTTGTTGTGTTTGCTGATGTTTTTTACTATTTTCTTTTCCTACCCTTGGAAGACACACTATTACTCCCCTCAATAAGGATAACTACTCTGTGTTTCCTGAGTTTTCTTTCAGCTTCTACATGATTTTAAAAGCAGATATATTTTTTCATTGAGTTTATTGGTACTTTTTAAGTATACAGTAGTTACATTCATGCAGATATATTTTATATAAATTAATGTATTTTCAATTTTTAGAAGTTTTTGTATTATGTGCCTCATTTTATTTCTTGCTCTCTTCCCTTACTCTGTTTTTCAAGATTATTCATACTTTGTGTGTTTCTAAAATATTACTCCTAGCTGCATCCAACAGTGTCCATGCATCCCATCATTCCTCTCCCATTCTCTGTGTTTTAATGTGCTCTCCAAAAATCATGTGTTGGAAGCTTAGTTATCAGGGCCACAGAGTTGGAAGGTAGGGACTGGATGAAAAATAAATAAGCCGTAAGGGACAAATGAATGAATACCATTATCACCAGAGAATGAGTGGGTTTATTATAAAACAGGAAACAGCTCCACTTCCTATTGTGATTGGGTTTATTATAAAAGAGGTAATTTAATGCCCTTTTTACTTCCCTTCTACCTTCCACATGTGAGGACACACCAAGTATAGCCCCTCAATCCAGGGTTTACCAACCTCTAGAACCATGAGCCAGCAAATTACTTCTCATTATAAATATGACAGCCTCAGGTACTCTTTTATAGAAGTACAAAGCAGACTAATACATCTCATAACTCCAAGAGTCAATAAAGAATAGGGGATTTACCCTATCAGAGGCCAATACATGTTGCAAAGCCAAAATAAGAAAATCAATGCATGCAAGGATCAAGAACAGACAAATAAGCTAAGCATGGTAGCACACAGCTATAGTCCCAGATGCACAAAAGGTTATATTAAGAACATCCTTTAAGGCTGGACGTTCAGTACCAACCTGGGCAGCATAGTCAGATCCTGTCTCAGAAAGAAAAGAGAAAGAAAGAAAGGAAAGACAGACAAATATGTCAACAAAGAACCTACAGAAAATTACTGCATCTATAGAGACTTGCTATACAGTAGAAGGTATCATAAAAATGAGGAAAAGGGAGAAACTTGTTAATTATATTTGTAAAAATAATTAGGCTGCCAACACTACAGTGTAATATGGTTCATAGAAGAATTAAAAGCCTCTCATTGATAAGTAAAAATATAAAATTGCTCTAAGAAAATGTAAGGGGTTTTGTAGCCTAAGGATAGAAAGGCTTTTTAAAAGAAAATGTAACCAGACATAGCAGTGTGATCCTGTAGCCTCATATACTCAGAAGGCTGAAGCAAGAATTCCAGCTTACCTTGTACAACATAGCAAAATCCTATGGAGAGAAAGAAAGAGAGGCATGGGAGGGAAAGAGGTTTTAGGAAACTTCATGAATGAAAATATAATTCAAATATGCATGATTTATAAATAATTGAGTGTATCTGTTCAATGAAAAACACCAGTGAAAGAGTTATTTTCGGTATTTTCCACTTGGATAGTGAATAGGAAATTGTTACATACGGCTTCTTTTCACTTGACCTGCTCCAAATTCCAAAAAATAACACTCATTCATTCTTTCTGCTCAAAATTAATGAGCAAATCAGCCTTCACTCTATCCCAGCTCTGTGTGATTTTACAGATACTGACTAGAAAGAGTTCATGTTTTCAATCTAGCACAAACTAGCAGCCTTAAAAAGGAAAGGGGAGTCAGAGAGTGATTTCTTGTTGTAGCAAGCAAGACTGTGCTACTGTGTTTTAAAGCACCAGAAAATAAAAATTTATTTCTTTCCTTTCTGTCCCAGGCTGGATACTAAGCATGCGTGGAATTCCTTACATAGTTCTTCTGAAAGAATTCTGGGCTTGCAAGACTAACAGAGTTGGCAGTGTAGTAGCAGGGAAAGATGGATGAATTCAACACCAATTTTATCTTCACTGGGTTCCAGAAAAATGACTATTCGCTATTTAAGGTAGCAGATTCCTTCCAAACTTCTTTAGTGGCACAGATAGAATAAGAACTCATTCAATCATAGACACTGAGAGCTAGAAGAAACCATAAGGAATTAACAAATCCAAACATCCTCCAAGAAGGACACTGTGGTGTGTGCTGCCTTGCCCAACGTGATAAAGCTAGTTAACTCATCTAGGGCTTTGACCCGGATAGTTGTCACTTTGCCCTGTTTCCATTAGTGCAGATGCCTCAAAGTGCTAAAGTGCTATCACATGGTTAGTTGTCAGATATTTTTAATTTTCAAAGGAAACAGTAATAATTGACATCTGTCAGACACCACTCAAACTAGCTTGAAGTAATTCACGGTTTCAAAATGTAATTGCGTTACATTTCTTCTGATGACTTCATATCTTTGAGAAGCTTAATTTTCACCTGTTCTTGTTATTAAAAGCAAGTACAGCTCAAAAATCACCATGTAACAAGAAATGAAGATGAAGGTATCCAAGGCTTGAGAATTCACATAGTATCCAAAATGCACATGCACACACACATAGACCATTAGCAAATAATTGTGCACATTCAAAAATAAAATTAAACTATTTTTGTTCATATACATATGTTTTTAATATAGCTACTAAGCCGTTAGAACCAATATTTAAATTGTTTGAATTTTAATATTTAAATTAAACTAAATAAATTATTTAATGTTTATTTGTTTATTATTTCTTTAATAGACACCACATTTAGGCATTTGTTTTGGGCCAGGTACTCCTGGAAAATATGTCTGACACATAAAGGGCTTGGTGAATAATAATAAATAAATTGACAGGCAAAACCCAAAGGAATCTTTTGCCTTATTTTAGATGGTGAGAGAAGTAAATTACTTGCAAAGATGTCACTTTAGAGAATTTGAGAGTTATAATGGGGAACTTAGAAGAGTCTCATTTCAACTTCAACAAAGCACCTTATTACTTACACTTTGTTGTATTTGTTTACACTTTGCACATTTCTATCGTATTCCACTGAGAAAATGGATTTAGTGACTAGGAGCAGATGGATTGAATTCACTGGCATAGAAAACTGCAGGGATCAGGAGATAAATAAATTCCTCTTGGTAAATATACCAGATAAAGCATGATGGATTAAAGAGCGATAATCAAAAAGTTGAGGCTAAAATCACAGCACTGAAGAGTACCAGGGCAATCAAAAAAAATGAGAAGTAATAGATAATGGAAAGCTGCTCAAGCTTAGCTTCAGCTCCCAATGGATTTAGCCTCAAATCTACCAGCCCTTACTGGTCCCAGTTTGATTTGGCTGGTACCAGTGCTACTGCAAGTCAATTGCTTGAACTTGAAACTTAGAATCACTAAATGTTTCCTCCTTCTGTCCTACCATTCACAGCCATTTCAAGTAAAAAATTCTATACATCTTACCTGAACGAATCTCTCTCATACCCACTCTCTTCTGTTCATGAGGATGAAGCTTCCTGAAGTGAAAAAGGCAACGTGTGTCAAGTAAATGAATAAAGAGAGAACTTAGGAGAATATACTTATAGCATGTGAAAGAGGGTCTCATCTAAAGAGATAAGAAATCAGTCACCTACAGAGAATTGTCATGGAATTCAGAGCCATGGTCACTAATGGATGAAAGGCCAGGAAGTAAAGGGTTGTCTAGCAAATGTCACATTGTGTTCCTATGATGGTAATTACATAAAAAGGAGACGAGGAGGAAAGTTTATGGCTTCTAAAAATTTCCACCCTCAAATGAATACAGAAGAGATTCATAGGATGTTCACTTTGGAATAATGCTGTCTAAAGGGTAAAATATTTATTTTGATCAACAGAAGAAAACAAAAATGAGCCCTTTTGCCCATCAGTTGGAGACTGGATAAAGAGGATGTGGTTTTTCTATAAAATGGAATACTACTCAGCCATAAAGAAGGAGGAATTAGATTCATTCATAGCAAAATGGATACATGTTGAGGATATACTCCTAAGTGAAATAAATAAGTCACACATGTGTAAATACCAAATAGTTTCTCTGGTGTGAAAAACTATAATAGTACATAAGATCCTAATGAGATAATTGACAATGTAAAATAGGAAGAAAAGGGCTAAAGGTGTAGGGAAAGTGGGAAGGGTAGGGGAAAGGTAATAAGGGAAAAGAAAAAAATGTGAGAAAATGAAAAAATGGAAATAAAGTGTTTGTAAAGGGGGAGGGGAGGAGGGGGTGAAGGGAGGGCAGGGACAAGGGGAAAAAATGAGAACCAAGACCTGGCATGTAAAGGTACAAGATCCCAATAATGAATGTAGCTTTACTGTATACCTAGAATGTACCAATAAACTTAATTTTTAAAAATGAGCAATTGAACATTTGTATTCTTTCTAGGTCTATCACATTCTGGCAAAGTTACTTAGAAGGTGTTTCTGAGACATCTGGATGATTATGAGACATGTAGAAACTTACTATATATGTATATAACCCATTTAGAGTCTGTGTTACTCAAAAGAACAAAAATTCGTAGTTCATTGAGAAGAGTTTTGGACATAAGGAGTGTTAACACACCGTGAGACTCTATGGATCTCACCCTTCAAACATTGGAAAACAATAATTTATAAGCTACTTTTAGACCACAGCATTCTTCTTCAGTTAAAGAATTTTTGTTTTGAATGTGCATATTTTACCAACAACTAAAACTCAAGAGATTTTACATAAAAATCTTCAGTTCTAACTTCTCTTTAACAAAATCCCATGTTTTTCTGCTGTAGACTGCTATTAGACTGACAGAAACCAACCATACTGAGTGAGAGTTGTCCCCTCGAAGGTCCAATCTGGCACGATTACCCACTGACACCCCAGGAACCGTCATGATATATGGGTAATATGGTTTTCACATCAGTAGGAGAATCATCTATGCATTCTACTACAGATGAAAAGCATCTTGGAAACTACAGTGACAAGACCCATCTCAAAACCTGAGGATTATAAGAAACAAACATGGTCCCAATCTATCACATCTCAACCCAGATATATTTGGAATTGATGAAACTCAAACATGCTAGAAAAATTCCTAAGAGATAAATGATTCTACTCTCAGGCCTATTACTTATCTTTGGGTGAGATTTAGCAAATGTTCCCAGTTTCCTTCATCTATGTGGTTATGGTAATGCTATGTGCCCTACTTATTCCCTAGGGTTCCACTTACAAAGAATGAAATCCGTTACTTTTTAAAATGTGCTCTAAAAATATAGAAGACATTGTAATTTTTAGAGCGCTAGAGTTGACCAAAAGTCATATAGCTAATTCTGATTTCTAGGCCTAGTTCCACCATAAACTAGTTTTATGAACTTTCACAAGTTTCTTAAACCGTGTTTCAAATGCAAATATTATTTCCCATGATCTTTGCAAGATTATTCCCATTTATCATTTTTTAATGTTTTTCTTGAACTAAAACCTTTATGAATTGGGCCAAACCCAAAAGTGAATTAAACTAATATTGCAAGAAAATGGACTATTGGGCTGGGTCCACTTTTTGGTCCTGTCAGCAGCGCACCAAGATGTTCATAATGCACAGTCATTTGAAACCTCAGTGCCTCGCATCTTGGCCCAGAGCAGACCTCATCAGCAGGAGAGATCCAGAGGAGAATTGGAGAGGAATACTGGAGATATAAATGACGGGAGAAGTGCTTCCAGGGCCCTGAGTCAGCCGAAACAGAGCCTCCTGCAGAGCTCAATGGCTCTTTTCTCAGTTGCCTGGAGCGTTGGCTGGAGGCTGCCTGGCACTGCCTGCCGGGAAGACAATTTTTAGTCTATCGATTCATTTGAGCTGGGCAGTTTGCCCTGGTACTTAGGCATTCAGACAAACATGCCCTTAATCACTGGCAAACCCAGAGATGTAAGGAGGGCCAGTGGCTCAATCAGCACCTCAGGCTGACCAGAGGAAAAGGATGATCTATAAAGCTCAGGGTGTCAGTTTCTGAGAATTCACCAGATCTATGGCATTATTTTTTAAACTGGAACCCTAATTAATCCCCGACCTTGAGGTCAGGAACATTCTATCTCAGGAGCACTACACTCTTTCCTTTGCATTCAGCAAAACCAAGATTAGTTAAGAGGCAGGGTTGAGGTGCTTTACTCACACTGTCCCCTCCACCTGTCCTCCTGGTGTATTTATCCTATTGTGTACAATCTGTGTCCGTTTCAGACTCCTACAGCGACTCTTCTCAATGCCTTGCTTACTGACCTTATTTGTGACCATCACAAAATATTGTTGGATGTCTCTTTTCTATTTATCTCCTCAGTAAGAGTTCTTAAAACTGTAGACATCTCTTAATCATTAATCTGTGGCATCTAGCAGTGTCGGGCATAGGAAACACCTTTGAATCCTCAAATGCTTATGGGAAGGAAAGAGGAAGGAAGGAAGGAAGGAAGGAAGGAAGGAA
>NW_022900942.1:39688120-39729553 GCF_012274545.1 Fukomys damarensis | reverse complement strand
AAGGGACTTCTTATTTACTTTCGAAGCCCTGGACCTGTGTTCACCAGGGCCAGGTAGGGACCTAAGGAGGGAGGGAGAGGGGTGACTGCTCTGCTGAGAGTGAAAGCTGAGTGAATAAAATGGTATACCCGAACTCATGGCTGAACTCCTTGAAAACAGTGCTAGCAGCAGAACTAGGTGTCTGAATCATTACAGTTGGTTAAACAGGGTGTCTGAACAGGCAGTATAGTTGTTGATATCCAAAAGGAAAATCATGTGAGATCACTAGCATACAAACCTCTTGAAGGTTTCAAGTGTGCTATGCATGCAAAGGATTATTAAAGTCCACATCAATACCATGAAAAGATTAACACTATTTCCTCTCATCAATGCATGTTTCATTTTCTCATCCCAAGCAGGAAGCTGTATGACTCAAATAGGAAAAACAAAATAGGATTATCTCTTTCCTCTCCTTCCTCTTTATATATCTTCATGCTGCAAGTGAAATTTCTTCATGAACAGAAAACTTCTGAAGCAGACAGAGATTATATCACATTTTAATAATAATTATAAGAATTCCTTAACTGGAGAGAAAGTTATTGTGAGTCCCCAAAACATATCATGTTGGATCTTCTGGGAACCTCTTCTGAAAGACCAATTGGAAAGGACAACCTCAAGATGGTCAAACTGATAATCATGTAGGTTAAGTGACTTGCTCAAATTATATAGCTGTCAAACATGAGAAGAATTCTAAGCACAAAGTAAATATTGAAACATATTTGCAGAAATATAGTATTGGAAAGTATGTATGAAGCAAACAACCCCAACTTCTTATATAGTACCAAAAACCCTTCTAAAAAGGGATACACCTAACAACAAAGTCACTTAAATATCCCTTATTTTCCAGGAACAAGACTCTTCTCTATTAATAATTATTCTCAGAAACTAGTTTTCTCACTGTAAAAAGGAGGTAATAATTAGTACACATTTCCTGAGGTTTTATGAAGACAAAAACTTGATGATGTGTATTAAGTTTTTAGCAAGCACAATTCCTGGCACATAGCATTTAGTAAGTGTTGGCTCTTATTATTCTACAATTTTTAGTCTACTTTTATTTTTTCTGGAATGTCTCCAACCTTTTGTATCTTTTTGTTTCAAGTTCACTGTTTTAGGGACAAGCCTGTTTTCATGATTCTCTGAATTATGCTTGGTGGAATGGAAGTTGTTTGTCTTACTCTTAATCTCTGCATAAGAGAGACTCAGAGATGTGATGGACCAAGAGCAGCTGAATTGAAGACATTGCCTTCTGATAAATCAGATGTTTTCTTCCAGGACCTCAAAGGAGTCTATCTGGCAACTTGCCATTTCAATAGCATGGCTGCATAGCTAGCATCCAACATACTAAAAAATGTATATGAAATTCCCACAAAAGATAAACACTTACAACTAGCTCAATACTTAAGAAACTCAGATTCAGAGAATACCACATATCATGTCTTCATCATGTTTTCTAAAAAAACTTTTCAGTGAGAACAACCTAGAATGTAGCAAGAACAGTCACTGGAATATAGAAATTATTTGAATTTCAAATTATGTACAGTATTTATGTAACCTCTCCCATTTCATTCTTCTATTTGTGTTTATTTGTTTAATGCCATGTTATTTAAATTTCACATGAATATACCTTATGGGGAAAAAGTACACAGACCTGGGTTTTCTGATCACAATTTTACAGCAAATGCATGTAATCAATAAGAGGTTAAAGTCAGTTGTTTATATTGGCACTAAGATTAGAAAGTATTTAAAGGAATAGCTATGCAACAATCTGCATCATTAGCCATAAAAGCAGCTGTTCTTTTAGTATAAATAATAATTATTTTATTGTATTTCCAATATGAATTTGAAATTTGATTAAAAACTACTTCAGTTCCCTAAATCTGGGTTATCTGCCTCTCTTTATACAAACTAATTCATATTTATTATGATTACTGTTAACAGAGTAGGTGAAATATCAATGAAATTTCAAAGGAAATATCCCTTTGAGCTGATTGAAACCAAATCACTAATCCAGCTGAAAATCTTTACATCCTTGATAGCAGTGGACCAGATCTTAGCTGGATCAGCCAATGCTTTCAGGTTTTCATGGAACAGACAGATGCCAACTGACAAGTAACTCAGTTCCACACCTCACTTCCTCTAGGCAGTGCTGTCATGTGCATGGTTCAATTCACACTTTGAACTTTAAGACTATTCTAGACACCGCCCTTCCTCTAGAAATCCAGAAACGAACTGTGAAAGCTATCTGTCATGCTTCTTGGTTATCTCAACCAGAGACTAGCAGGTACTTGGGACTTTTCTGAGGCATTTGTCTTCCAATTGCGGGGTTTTCTTTTCTTCCCTGGAGACTGAATTATGAAAAGCATTGTGGTGGCTACATGGAGTCCAGCCAAACAGTTCTCTTGGGAGACCACAGAGATCAGAACCTTTCAAGAGTGTTTTTAAAAAATATACTACCACCTTGACTCTGTTCTAGTAATGTCGCTGTGACCCTGGAGTCCTGGCCTGGCAATCTAAAACATGGTTTCCTGCAAAAATACTCTTTCACAAATGAATGACTAATGCAATGCTTCCTAAAAATATATGAGTCATGGACTTAATGCCCCAAATCTTTCTGAGTAATTGCTAAGACATCTCATTTTTCTTCTAGAAATCAGAAAAACTATATCTCCCAAAATTATTGGATCTAATTGAAATGTGTGATGACTTATGACTAATACAATGTTGGAAAAAGTTATATAAGAACTTTATAAGCCCTGGGATATGGTACAGAATTGCCTCCACTCTATGCCTTTTATCATAGTAGGTGGGTGAAGGCAGAATGCATAGAGGAGCCAAAGATCCTGTATAGAGGATCGGTAAGATATCGTAGAAAGAAACTGATACATCAGTTACTCATATGGAGCTGCACACACTTTTGTAACTTCCTCAGCTAAAATAAGTTGGTTATGGTGAGAAAGAAATATTTATGGGATTTTGAGTTGTTTGATACAATAGCTAAAACCTTTAATACAAATTCCTTGAAAATACGGTGAAAGACATGCTTCCTCTTGATGGAGTAATACAAATATGTCCATACACACAAAATTGGGTGTGCAAAGCGTTGATGACTACCCATGAACTTTGTAACCGTTCAATCTGGAACACAGCCTGAAATGTGATGTCAGAGTCAATGGAAGTGCAAGCCTATCCCTAGTAGTGTGTTGAACTTCTCTATCATCACATCCCTCATAGCAATTATCCTAGGTGTGACTAGCTGATTGTCTCCCTCACATCATACCCTAAATAACTTGAAATCCATGTTAACTCATGGTCTGACTCTGAGAAGAGACATGTACAGATAAGTGAAACAGGAGACACAATGGCATACCAGGAGCCTAGTAACACAAAAACTTTCAGTTGCCACTGTGAGAGACTAACTGAGCTGGTAGCATGGTATTGGTTTTCTATGACTGAGGATGACCATGAGCTGTGGAGTTCAAATGATCAGATTTTCTGACTTCCACATTCAGATTTATCACTTCCAGGTTGATAAAACAGGATTTTGGAAAAGGGTGCCTGTTTGTCTCTTTTGTGTTTCTAGACCTGGCTGGGTTTGGCAAAGTTATACCTGATACTAGGAAACAACAAACAAGAAACCCCACTTTAACACTAATATTGCTGCTTTCCGTAGCCATGCTTACCTATAATTTCACTCTTTCTGCTTTACTTTTCACCTACTTTGTATTATTTTCCATGTCTGTGTTGCAGTGTCCCTTGTTTTTCTAGCTCCCTTGGGTGAATAATGGTTCCTTATATTAAAAGCAGTGTTAGTATCGATGGTATAAAATAGGCTACATTTTTCAAAGAGGATATGGCTTGACAATTCCCCAATCTATAACTTTATTTAAATGATATGCATAAATCAATGTGCATTTGCCATATATCTGCTTGTTCGTGAGTTATTTAATTATTTACTGGCAATTTGAGAAGCTTCCTTTACCAGCAAATGCACTGTGGCTCTATTGACAGCTATAACTAAATTGCAATGGCTAGAAGCCCAGGCTTTTCCAGAGTTCCTTGCCCTCAAATAGTTCTTGGAATCACTGCAGAGGCTTATATATGTCAAGAATCAGTAAGCCCAGTCAGGATCATCCACAGCCTGCAGGCCTCATTACCTCCCCAGAGTGGCTTCTCCGAGGGGCATTAGGCTCCAGTGCCTGACACTGCCATGGGACGTGGGAATGTATCCAACCTTACCGCTTCCTAGCCTGGAATGAGCTTGCTGCTCAAAATCCCTGTGGCAACTCTTCCAACAACAGATTGTTCTTTCTCCATTGTAGTGCTTCTGGAGAGGAAGGCTGGGAAGGAGTAGATCCACAAGCAAGTGTCATGAACCCAAAAGTATAAAGCTTTTGGGAGTACAACTCTGAATTCACATATGTACTGTGTTAGTCAGCTTTCCATTATTATTAGAACAATCTGAGATAATCAATTTACAGAGAAAAGGTTTCCTTTGACTCACAATTTTGAAGGTTTCAGTCCATAATCAGTTGGATCTGTTGCTTTTGGCCCGTGACAAAGTAGCATATCTAAATGGGAGCACATGGCAGAGCAAAACTCTCCCCTCATGGCCAGGTAGCAGAAGTGAAGCAGAAGATACTGGCATCCCACAACTGCTTTTAAGGGCACCACCAACAACCTAAAAACGTCCCACTAAACCTCACTTCATAAGGATTTTGTCACCTACCAGTGACAACAAGCTGAGGACCAAGCATTTATTTACCACATAGGGCTTTGGGGAAATTGAAAATCCAAACTCTAGCACATACTCAGCCACATTTCCCAGAAGAACTGGCTCAGATCATATCCCAGCTGTAGCTGCCATACTGTATTCAGAACTTGAATTCCCTGGGACCAAGTAGTCAAACCCTGTGTCCATATGTTCACACAAATTCATAGGAAAATGGTGCCTCTGTTCCCACTACATTCACTGCAATAAGTCCTAGCATGGACTCAGTCAAGGTAACTTCTTAAAACACAATTATATGCTTACAGTATCAAATAATAAATACAAATTAGTAGTTCAGTAAGACAAAGGACTACTATCTAGAATATATAAAGAACTCAAAAAAACTACCCCCCCAATATAAAGACCCGATTCAAAAATGAGCATCTGAAATGGACATTTCTCAGACAAAGAAGTAAAAACAGCAAGTAAATACATGAAAAAATTTTCCACATCACTGGTCATTCGAGAGATGAAGATGAAAACAACACTGAGATTCCACCTCACCCCACAAAGAATGGCTGCTATCAAGAAATCAACCAATAACAAATGTTAGCAGGGTTGTGAAGAGAAAGGAATCCTTCTCCATTGTTAGTGGGAGTGTAGACTGATACAACCACTATGGAAATCAATATGGAGATACCTCAAAGAACTAGGATTAGAGGTTCCATTTGACCCAGCCATCCCTCTGCTGGGTATCTTTCCAAATGAATTAAAAGAATCATACCATAGTGATTTATGCACCCATGTTTATAGTGGCACAGTTTGTAATAGCTAAAATTTGGAAACGGCCCATGTGCCCATCAGTTGGAGACTGTATAAAGAAGATGTGGTTTTTCTACAAAATGGAATACTACTCAGCCATAAAGAATGAGAAATTAGAGTCATTCATAGGAAAATGGATGCATACTGAGAATATATTCTTAAGTGAAATAAATAAGTCACACATACGTAAATGCCAAATAGTTTCTCTGGTGTGAAAAACTATAATGGTAAATAAGATCCTAATGGTATATGAAATAGGAAGAAAAGGGCTGAAGGTGTAGGGGTAGTGAGAAGGGTAGGGGAAAAGGAATAAGGGAAAAGAAAAAAATATGAGAAAATGAAAAAATGGAAATAAAGTTTCTATAAAAAGGGAAGGGAGGACAGGGTGAAGGGAGGGCAGGGGTATGGGGAAAAATTGAGAACAGAGACATGTTCAAGGTACAAGATCCCAATGATGAATGTAACTGTACTGTATACCTAAAATGTACCAATAAACTCAATGAGAAAATAATAATGCAATGACCTTCAAACTATTATGAAAATTAATTTTTATATCATCATGCACATTTTTAATCTCAGGAAAAATAATGCATGGTCATTTATGTATGTGCATAGGCTTAAGATGTTCACTTCTTTTCTTATGCTACAGAAGAAACTGTTATGAAGGGGCAGAAAGAAGTAATAAAAAAAAACATGATTTCAAGACTGTTGATTGTTAAGAGTATATTGCTAATCATCCACAGAGAGTGGGCACATGCCTGTAATCCCCTCACATTAGGCTGAGTCAGAAGGATCCCAAGTTGGAGGCTATACTGATCTACATAATGAGACCTTGTCTCAAAAAAAAATGCACTGTCTTATTGTCTATTCTATTATTTTGGTAAATAAAAAATTAATGTGACTTTCATAATTCTAACCACTGACTATTTACTTTGTTCCTATGAATGACCAATGCATGAAACAATACTATTGATACTCCTAACTTTATTTTTCTAATGTCTAAGGAAAAGATTTGAACATGGTATGCAAATGTCAATGACAATGAAATTTATGTTCAATTTTATTCACTTCACATAAACCCTTAGGCATAGACTATCAAGAGGTCAGATTATTTTGAATACAAAGACATATAGCTTTTGGGTTTAGTAATCTCATTTGCATGCACAGATGAAGAATAGTTAATAGTACTGGATTATTTAATAATATACCAGTGGGATAAAATACATTGTGAGAGACTTTATGTATTCTGGTTAGTATTCAAAATAATTTGAATAACAATGTAGAAATTTGTACACTCCTTAGGTTTTCCCCTTCTGTTCATTATTTATGTTGTAATAAAACAATAGTAATAACTTGCATTTGTGTAGTAATTTATCTCAAAGCACTGTCAAAGCCATTGTCTCATCTGATTTTCCAACATCCTTGTAAGTAAAACAAAATTAATATGTAGTTTTAAGATAAGGGAAGAGAATTATAGGCAAACATCATGAATTTTGTTGAAATCAAAACAAACAGAAAAATGGGCTCTATAAATACATTCTATAAAATCATATTTGAGGTCTTTATGCCTTTCACACCCTCTAAGTCAGATAAACCAAAGTTTGAATCTGGCTCTAGCTTCCTGAGTAACCTGTGGCAAGTTAGTTATCATTGCTATGACTCAGTTTCCTTTTGTATAAAAGAGGAAAATTTCTCACAACTTCATCAAGGTTTTTGTGTAAATTTAAATAAGAACATATATGTAAAAGTATCATGGGCCAGGGATTTAGCTCAGTGGTGCCACTGCCTACCTCATAAGCTCAAGGTTCCAAGTTTGATCCCCGGTACCAAAAAAAGTATCAGGCCTTGTGTAATGCTCAAGAAATATTCATTGTTTTTCCCTCCTTTCTTAGCCCTAGTCATACCATCATAATGTCCTTAAATATAAATCTCTAGAATCAGACTAGGAAGAGATTAGGTTGGGTATTTATATGGAGTTAGATATCCAGTGTACCTGGGTCATTTTCTGGGTATTTCTGACACTTCTCTACCTTGCCCTTCTGCATGGGACAGACTGCTTCATCTACAATTGTCATCCAGAGGAAGCTGTCTCGAAATACTTGCCTCTTTCCATCCACCAGGGCATGGATTCCGTGAGCATGAATCATTCCAGTCAGCCTTATTTCAAAGACTATATAGAAAAGCAATCTTTTGGTTTGGAGCAGGGCCTACCCATTTCCAGATCATTACATGGCCTCTAATTTCCAATACTGGGAGTTTTCTGGAGACTTCAAGTTTCCATTGTCACAAAGGAGGCAAAGGGGGCAGTGTAGACATAGACAGGAAGTGGCCAGACATAGGATACATGGGTCAGAACCTTTTATTACTGAATCAATAAAGCTTTTTTCCATATCACTGAGCCACCTACTCCTAATGTGCTTAACAAAGAGAGCTGTATAAGATCCACCTTTCCAATGCTATGAATTCGTAATACAACTTTGCTTTGCAGTTTGGGAGAAGAGTGTGGAAGAACAAAGCTACACAGATTTCAACTAAAAAAAAAAAAAAGGAAAGATGATATAGAAAGCTTCACATGGTAAAATAATTAATGACATTTGTCATTTGTGAAGGTGTGAACCAGCCTCTGAAAGATTTGTCAACCGACCAACAAGAACACCGGAGAAAAGCCTAGATGATGCGAGGAGATTTGAGAGACTGAGTGGCGCAGAGTGACGGGGAGGCAGGTGGAGGCAAGAACACCTTCAAAGAAAACTTAGCGCTGCCCCAAGAGACAGAACCAGGCAAGAAGTCCGCACGTCCCTCCTGGGGAAAAATGTGCTTTGGCCACAAAAGAAACAAAAAGTTTTGGGCTGGCCTGTTCATCCTAGGTCCCTCCTTCCCCACAAGCATTTTCCCATGCATTGTCCAATTATTCATCTTAATTCCACGAGCCCTGTTGTTTCTAGGGGATCTTGTCAAAGGATTCACAAGTGAGGTGTAACTTGACAGTAACGTGGGAGCTAAGAAGAAATTATAAGCAGGCAAGACTGCTGCACTTTAAGCATAAGGAAGGAGAGAGATCCCTGGCTTTAAGGGAGTCCGTGTTTCATTGAAGACGATGTGCTGGCTGCATTACATACATTTCATGTGATCCTAGTAACACCACGAGGAGGTAATTATTGTCTGCATCTTCCATGTAAGGAAAAAGAGTCTCAGATAAATAATTTCCCAGCAGTTACTTAGCTGGTAATTAAACCCTCTAACTTTAAAACTTACACTAAATTCATTACATCATTGCTCCCTTCATTGTCTGCATCCTCCATGTAAGGAAAAAGAGTCTCAGATAAATAATTTCCCAGCAGTTACTCAGCTGGTAATTAAACCCTCTAACTTTAAAACTTACACTAAATTCATTACATCATTGCTCCCTTCCTACCGTACTTTCCAATGTATGCAAAGTCACACAGTTACAAAATAAGGTTTATGTGGAAAGCGTCGCCTGTGCCTTCTCCACACAAGTAAGAAAAGCTTTGGTTATGTGAGGTGTGGTGATGATAGGCTGAGGCCAGAGTGGAACTGGTCTTGGGAGTTTTAATGTAATGTTGTGAATGATAGAAGACCAGTGCTATTTTGGTGGAAAACAGGAAAATTGTCACCTAAAAATTCTGATGGCCTACATCACAGTAGTCTTTGGGTAGAGTGCTCTGTCATTCCTCTTTTTAGACACATTTTTATTATTAATTGAAATACAGTAACTGTACATACCATGGGGTACTGTGCAACATTTCAATGCAAGCATATAATGTAGGATGATCTCCTTAGACGTGTATTCTTTGCTCATGTTAGGAACATTCAAAATCCTGTTTATCTGACATTTTGAATTCAATTAATTGCTGTTAGTTATACTTCTCCCACTGTGCTACAGGACCTAAGAACATATCCCTCGTATGCAACTGCACCCTGTTCCCATTAACCTTCCTCTTTCTATCTTCCCCCTCTCACATCCTTCCCAGGTTCTGGTAACTACCACTATCTTTTCTAGTTCTATGAGGTCTGCATTTTTGCTTCTACCTACAAGCTAGCACTGCCTCTTACCTCATTTGATGTTTATATAATTTTGTGAGAATTATTATTCTTTCTAAGCGACATCACTTAGAACAGGGCTAGATTTTCCAAGGCTGTAAGTTATTTAGATTAAACCACTTGGGCATTGTTATTAAGATATCAGATCCAGAGGTCTAAGATGTCCAAGAAGGAAGGAACGAAACTCAGACACTCTGTTTGTTTTATACATCACATTACAGTCAGGAAAATATTCCCTTTAAATAAATGCTCCGCGGTGGAGACCCCATCAGGAAAGTCCTGTACCTGGAGCACTCAGTGAGTCTTCTCTTCCCCGTCAGAATCCTGGACTTACATTTCTTTCATGTTTCATGAACCGTACCTCCACTTTCTAAACAACAACCTACCTGGTGTATGTTCCATTTTCTTCCATTGTGCACTGTACCAGAAAATCGGAAGCTCATGTATAAAAAAATAACAATAATAATAATTATGGGACCAGCTCCACATGACAACAGCAATAACAGCTTTCAAAATCCTTTGAGTGTAAAAGTCTTATTTGTTTTATGAGCCTCCACGTGGAGCTAGTCTTAAAAATAAAAAACATGAAAGGTTTCTCGCAGCTCAGATTTCATAAGAAAAGAATTGCATCTTTAATTAAGATTTATGGGCCTCAGTAGGGCCCAGCAAGAGGAGAGAAATGGCTCAGAAGTGTAAAATCTAACAGTTAAAAATGGGGAAATATGATTAAGGGCCTTTAATTCCTCCTGTCTCTTTTGCAGGGTTTCCAGTGGCCCCAGGCAAAAACAGGCACTTATTGTCTTTAAAACAGCATTATTCTTGGCATAAAATGTTTATGAATCAAGATGAAACTTGTAAGGAATAATAATATCAACCTTGCTTAAAAGGCTTCTCTTGATAGAAACAATATTTGGTTTAATGGGAAAAAAAATCCTAAGAGGAAAAATATGCATATAGTGTTATATATAAGGGATTATGCATATAAATTGACATCTTGCCTGGTGTTACTATAGCATTTTCCAGTTTTCCTGGCATCGTATGCCTGATCTCATGGATCTTCCTAAGAATGCTGAGCAGCAATTAGGGAAGATCCCAGAAGTTCTACTCTGAAAGTGAAAATGCTTTTTCAAGATGTTAGGTTATGTATTCAAACTCAGGAGATGGATAGAAATAGAATTTTGAGTCGAAATCAAGTGATCCAGAAGTTTTGGTCTAAATTCATGCCCACTGCAGATGCTATCGTGCTCTTTCTCTGAGTATATTTGTGATTTCATTTCTATATCATGCATATATTTTTTAAGTTTTTAAAACTTATTTTTGAAAAGAATAGCGAATAAACTCTAACACTCTTCATATCAATGTTCTAAATATTCAAATTGAACAATAAAGATATATTATACACTGGTATTGAAAAGTAACTATGAATAAAATAGATACAGAAAACGCAACTCACCAAAATTCAGTTTAAGTCCCCCTCAATGAGTTCCTTGTGAAGCATAATTGACATCAAATTATTCCCAAAATACCTGTAGCTACTATTGCCCCTGCCATTACAGAAACAATTAATTATCCCATCCTATGTTTGTTATTTTATCAAAAATTATTGTATCTTTCCATTCCCTACAAACAGGATAAAGTACTTTAGAGAAGGCACTCTAGTATTGTCTGTTACTTTGCTAGCTAAAGTTGGGAATGCTGTCAACCTATGCTTTATCCAGTAAATAGGACTTGCTTTAAGTTTTAAAATTATTTCCTTAATACTTCAAGGCATGCTCTTTTTATCTCATACTAATAGATAAACCATCCCTTTCATGATTGCATGATTTTAATAATTCTTCACTGCTGAGACACGCTAATCCATATTCTCAAATTCAAGTTCCAATATAAGCTTATTTCTACCACCCACATGATCATAGTATCCCTTCCCAATTGAAAGGACAATTTTTGTGAGTGTTCATACCCATTACTGGACTTTTTGTCCCAAAGACAAACACATCTGGAGATCACTTCTTAACAACTTCAACTTTTCAGAGAGAGAATGGAAACCAAGAAAGTAAAGAAAATATTTCCAAAGGAAGTCAATATCTTCATAATCTATAAAATCCATGTCCTCATCATTCTATCCTGATGATTAATTTCTTGTCCTAAGGAAGATAATTCCTAAAGTAATGTCTTCAGCCCTGAGATTATTCCAAAACACTAACCCTAAAGATTCATCTACTTGAAAGACATTGCTACTCATATACTTATCCAGCACCGCAAACCTATTACATCTAAAGTTACATTCATGAGTGTTTCCTAAATTTGTTTTCCCTATATTCTCTATCAGTACTTGCCCAATTTATTTCTCTTGCAAGAACCCATATATTTCTATCAATGTCTCTGCCACTTTTCAGTGCTCTGCTTGACTCCCATTTCCTCACTGCACACTCATGACCCATTTAGACAAAACATTATTTCAGCTTCATTTGAACTTCTAATATTTGTAATTCCAATTGTCACCCAATTATTTAACATTGTGATTTTATGATGTCCAAAGAAATGCCATTTTTATCTTATACCTTAATACTAATATAGAAATATCTAAATAAAAAATACTTGGAATAGACTCCAAAGTTAGTTGTGTAAGATGATCTTGTGAGATGCACAAAGAAAGCATTAGAATTTTAATTTATCATCAAATTCAAAAATTAACTGTACGGATACATGGTATATAAATTTCCATTTTGAACATTGTGTGAAATTCTCATGTCCTATTTAATGTAGAAAAATTCAAAATGGAAGACTTGTTCTCTTTTTCTTTTTCAAGTAAGGCTGTATGCTATAGTTCATTCATACTTTGTTAAGTGTGCTTGTGACTATATTAATGGTGACTATATTACTTCAGCAATAAGTTAAATAAGTTTGAAATATTCTTGGGAAATAACCATGGGTTGAAGTTAATTGTAATAATGTAAACAAAAATGAATAACAGGAAACTGGAGCTGAAATAGCTATAGGCAGTATAAACTCTTCATCAGGAACATTATCAGGCAAAAACAATGGATCATTCCATTAGCCCTATTTGAATGCTATGACTTGTATCTAAATATCCTCCCTAGAACCTCATGCAGTCATAGCTGAGAACTTTTGGAGGTGGCTGGATCTAGGTTGTGTGTTGCTGGGATCAAGAATGTGAAGTTAGGATTGATTCAAGGTTGATGATTAAGGCTGCCCTACCTGGAGTCTGAGTGCTGCCTGCCCTAAGGGTGGGTAGCCTAGATAAGATATAAGGGTCAGAAAGGAAGCTACTGCTTGTCCTTTCTTGTAGCTTTCTGCCTTGTTGCCTTCTGCCTCCTGCATGCCATGAACCTTTTATTTTCCGCCATGCCACCCTGCCATGGAGGCAGCTAACTATCAACTTTAACCTCTATAAACTGTAAGACAAAAATAAAAATTTTCTCCTTTAACTTTGGATATGGAGTATTTTGTCTCATCAAAGAGAAAAAAAGTAACTAAGATATGCAGTATATATTTTCAATTTCACTTTAGTAAACACAGAGCCTTAGTTTATAGGTATTGATAGTTATGAAGCCATCATATTTAAGGAGATATGTTATAGTATCCTATATTTGACTTTCATCATTGAAAATTATATCTTGAGTAATGTTCACAATCTATCAATATTATAGAATCTTTATAATTTATAAGTGAATCTCTATTCATATGTTATAGGTGCTTTTTGTATTATTTTTTTTTATTTTCTGATAAGGACCCAAAGTGATATATTTTGAGACTGCCGCACTAGAGACCTGATTCCCTCACTATAGGCCTTTGGACAGCTCATTGTTGGAAAGGTGCTAGTGTTGGAGGTAGTATAAGTCCCTGGAGACACAGATGTACCAGTACAAATCTCAGACACAAAAACCCAAAGGTACAACATATTCAGTTCATGTACATTTTTTTCTCCATGTCATCCAAGGGCATCAAGATTGGAAAGCCTAGAACCAGAACTTCTCTGCAATGATGAGCCTTATTCATTATATCAAAAATCGACTATCTACCTACTATGACTGCTTCATTGGCTCCAATAAGTTTTCTCCCTTGGGACCCTTTGTGTCCCTTCCTTTTTTCTGACTATGCTTACCTGGATCATGGCCATATTTTATTATCTATGAACTCAAAGGAAATTGCAAGATTCCTCATTTCTTTCTTAGCTTCCCCTATATAGTTTCATGGCAAAAATGTAGAGATGTTCTCTTCTAAACTCCACATAGAGATACCTAAAAGGCAAATAAAAGTACAAGTTATGAAGAAATTAGACCCTTCTTACCCTTTCTGTCAATATCCTATGAACCTTAATTTATTTTTTTTTCCTTTTTATTGAGTTTATTGGTACAATCTAGGTCTACAATACAGTTACATTCATTACTGGGATCCTGTACCTTCACATGAAAGGTCTTGGTTCTCATTTTTTCCTCTTGTTCCTGCCCTCCCTTAATTTCTTTAAAGGCATGGAATAGTTATATGGATCTTTTATTATCTCAATGATAAGTTCCTTGGAGGACCAGGGAAAACAGCATATGGTAGAGAGAGGTTTGGTAAAATCCTAGGGACCAAATAGTTTGGGTTCATCTTGCAATTGTACCACTGACCTGATGTACTGACTTTAAACAGTTGACAAAGCCACTCCAACCTCAAATTTCTCCTCTCTGAAATGAATTTAAAAAGAAGCTCTGAGGAGTTCATATGATAATACTTACAGATTAATTTATAAGATAACACAGTTATTCTTTACATGACATCTAATGATTGTCAGCATTATGACTATTGTTATTATTATCTATTTTCATAGTTTCCACAAAATGCAATGTATTGATCTCTACATTTTTTGCTTAGTGTATAAATTAAGAAATAAATGAAAATTAAAATGATTTGTAGCTTATATGTGTTCTCTGCGATGCTTCACCATATTGCAAACTTTTTTGCTTCCCAGTTAGTATAAAATAAACACAATAAAAAAGAGAATAAATGCTTCTAAGCAGCCAAAGCATAGTTTCTTGTGTTATGTTTCCTTTGTGTTTGTTTTTCTTCTCTTTTTTTTTGTTAACCTTAAGTTTCCATGACTTTAAGAAAATGACAATAGCAGACAAAAAGAATCTAAAAAATGACGTTCCCTTCCTCTCTATATAATTTTAAATGTTTTTATTGCCTGTTTTCCTCTGGAGTTGCCTATATTTTCCAACATGTTTTTAATCTTTAGGGAACTCCCAGTAATGACTCTAGAATTTTTACACCTATACGGACCCATTCCCAGCATCTCTATGTGGGAAACCACCTGTAGTTTTCTAACTGCATGGCTTCAATCTAAAATAAAACACAATAATCAGGAAATGCCTGGGCTCAAACAGAGCTCTAGAGACATGGTGAGAATACCAAGCTGAAAGTAACTGAAAAGGTGCAGACATTGCAAAGTATAGCAATGTTAAACACACTGGAAGAAACAGCTAAAGAAGATATGACCAAGATATTCAATGTCATAACATACCATTTGAACACTGACTATTTCACTTCTTGAAAATGTGATCATTCCACAGGATGTGACAGCACAGAGTGAAGGTAGGGAAAGTATTTTTTAAATGCACAGAGAAGTATGAGGTACATAAACACCCTTTGAAAAGTATGTCTGAATTTTAGAAAGTATATTAAAATATGTGCATGTACTGAGCCCCTAATTAGGCATTATATCACTAAGAATCTGTGGCACTAAATCCATAGATAAGATACCCAGGTATCATAGGGCACACAGCTGTGAAGGCACCAATGAGTGTGTCTGCTTCTCCATGTGATCCAGATCCCCATATTTCTAAATGCATGTCCTGGTAAGATTATCTTTCATTTTTCCTTCAGGGAAAAGGAAGAAGGTATCAAAGGTCTCTGCAATCTAGTTAGTCATAACAAATAAAATGAGCCTGATGTGTCTATCTCCACACACTCTGCCTCCTCCTGCAGCAGTCTAGACACCAAAACCTTAGAAGTGGTCAATGAGTATATCATTCAGGATGGGAAGATAGTGCTGGGATGACAAACACTTCAATAATCTATGTGTCTATGAGCAACAGAAGTTAATTTATTTTCCATAGTGCAAATCCATCTTGGGTGGGTGGAGGACTTAGCTCCACCACATGCTCATGTCAGGCCTGAGGCTGATAGAACAGACATCACTTCGATGTTGACAGGCACCATAGCATGTAAAGAGTGTACGGTTGAGACTCATTGGTAATTAAAAGCTTTGTCCTGGAAGTGACATAAAACAATTCTTCTCACAACTCATTAACCAAAAGTAGTCACATGTTCCTTCCCGACCATAAGGGAACAGTAAATTTAATCTTCCCTGTGCCTGAAAGGGACAGAGCCACAAATAGTTGTGAACATCAAAAGACTTCCTCATCCAGAAAATATGAATACATTTCCTGTTATAAACTTGACTTTAGCACCATGGGAAGAAGGGTGCAGGGATAATAGAATCTGATCTTTGCCCTCAAAAAGCTAACAATATCTTTGGAGAAATAGAATATTCAGAAAGAAACAATAATAGTTAACTCATAGTAAAGACATTTACAGTCAGAAGGATTATGAAGCTTCAAATTCTAGGATACAAGAATAGCACATAATTTCCTGTTTCTTATGCTACAAGCTGTAACAGAGATTTTGAAATTATACTCTTCAGATCATTAATGATCCCTTAATTCTAAGACATTCCACTTTTAAATGTGTTCAAATTTCTCTTCTTTAAAAAAGCATTTTTTTATTTCTTTCTCTTCATTTCTAATACAATAAGCAAAATTGCTTGCATAGAGATTATTTTGTATACATACAGTGCACACAATAATTTATGCACTTAATAAGAAGTAATGAATAAGCAAAGAGAAATGAAAAACAAAAGACTCTCTGACAAGCAACACTTGACAATGGGATAATCTCACTCTGAGTACAAGTATATACAAGATTCAAGTTTTTTCTTCTGCATTTCTGCAAAGTTTTACCTGTCAGGTTTTAGGATTATATCAAATAAAACCAAGAATGTACAGTTTCAAAGCACTGGCATATAAGAGAAGTTTAAGGAAGAGAAGTATGTATTTTATCTCAACTGCTACAAATCTACTATGCTCCTGGAGAAAGTAAATTTTGCTGTTTTGTCTCCTGTGAATCAGATAGTAAAACTATATTGGACCAGGTATAGTGCCCCACCCTGAGTCTATATTTCATTTTACAGAAAATCTATTTTTAGCAAATCAAAACACTAGAGAAATCACTAAGTGCTAAAAAAAACTAGTATAACAGGAAATCATAGATATTTATAAATAATAAAGTTTTGTCTTTTTATTGCTAAATCATACACAAAAAAATTTGTTGATTTATGTGATTTTTCTTTCTGAATAGGTTTTTAAGGGAGAAAATGTATCATTCAAGAGATGTAGATGAAAACAACACTGAGATTCCACTTCACCCCAGAAAAAATGGCTGCTATCAAGAAATCAATCCATAATAACAAATGCTGTTGGGGTGGCAGGGAGAAAGGAACCCTTCTCCATTGTTGGTGGGAGTGCAGACTGTTGCATCCACTATGGAAATCAATATGGAAATACCTCAAACAACTGGGATTACGGGTCCCATTTGATCCAGCTATTCCTCTGCTGGACATCTTCCCAAAAGAATTATACAAATCATAGCACATCAACATATGCATACCCATGTTTATGGTGGCACAGATTATAATAGCTAAGGCTTTAAAACAGCACAATATTTACCTTCCTTGGTTGCTTCCAAATGAAAGGAAGAGTATCAGCTCTGGAAGATTGTATCAATGTAAAATTTCTTTTTACATATGAAGATAGGATGAATTACTCATTGGAGACATACTATATGTTGGGAAATATAGATAAAAATACCTCAAATGTGTTCAGCATATTCTAAAGGACAGAAAGCTTACACACATGAAATTAATTCATAATTTTAAGAACAGATTAAGAAAGTAAAGTATGATGTTTCACGTGTTTATACTATAAAATAAAAAGAAGTTAAGAAAACGTTTAGGGGAGGACTACCCAGACTGACTTGTAAGGTACTCAAGAAAAAGTTGAGAAACACATAGATCTTGATCTGAAAAATTTTGCAGAATAAGTTGTACGTCAATAGAAGAAGGATTTGGGGAACAAAAGAAGATAAAATGCTAATACTGATTGAATGAGCAACATAGTAAACATGTTCAATTTTTAAAAAGTAGAACTCCTGTCTGGCAGGATGGAGTACTTTGTGTGGTTTCCCGGAGAACAACTAGAAAAGCGTATGTAAAAGCATGTATTTAAAGCTATCAAAAGTTGCCAAATCAAGGATGATTATGAGCCATATTTCTAAAGAGTGAGAATGAAAGGTAAACTGGTTATCAGCAGCTTACTCTCTCTCTAAAAGTACTGGCTAATTTTAGAAGCAGGAGAGGAAAAACATCCAGTATAGTCCATGTCTGGTCAGAAGATCACCACTGAGGGCAAGGTACCCACCGGAACTGGTAAACTCACAGGACCGAGGATGTTCATACACACCTGATTTGTCCTTCAAGATTTTTGCCAAATTCTGAAGCCAAAGAGGAATCTATGGCCTCTGAAAAGCAGAGAACTTTTGTTAGTATGAAAGTCATAAGGACAGAAAGATCATAGTTCAGGAACCATATCTTAGTCAAAAATTCTCTGAAGGATGCATTCTTGGAGAGGAATTTTACAAGTCAAAAACTGCAGCCGAGACTTAGTTAAATGGTCAGCCACCATTGAATCTGCCTAACCGTGGAAAGGCTAAATCTCAGAAGGGAGATAACATGAAAGTTATTAATGAATAATAATGCTTATGTATGATACTAGATATTCAATCAAAGCCATGGTGAAAATTAGGTCAGCATATTTATAAACAGGGGATAAAACAATAATCAACAGGCAGATAATATAAATACTGCCATGAATAAAGTCTTTGATGTTAAAGTGATAAATATATATTTAAAATAGTCAAATATAGAGGTAAAATAGTTCAGGATAGAAAATCACAAGAAACGGTTCACAAAAATAGAAATTCCAAAGCTTAAAAATAAAATTCCTGGGCCGGGGGTTTGGCTCAGTGTTTCTGCCGCCTCACAAGCACAAGGGCCCGAGTTCTATCGCTGGTACCAAAAAAAAGAGAAAAAATCCTTATAAAAAGAACCCAAAAGTGTAATTAAAATACCAGTATGCCAGCACTGGATTAAACAGATACAGATATAGATGATACAGAAATATAAAAATAGATAGCATCCAAACTGAAGCAGAGAAATTAAAAACAATAAAAATACAGAAAAGTACATAAGAATTCTATGAACACATTAAAAACAAACAACTGGAGACTCAGAGGAGGAAGAAGGAGAAAACAGGAAAAACACTGCAGAAATCATCAATTACATTTCCATAGACTACCAGTAAACAAGTAAAAAGTAACAAGTGAACAATTCAGAATTGATGACCACATCAAAATCATCAACTATCTAGAAGTAAGTCTAGCAAAAAAATGCTCAAGACACAAACACCATAGACTATGATTAAGAGAAATAAAAGAAAAACATAATACATTAAAGAACATCCCCTGATCATGAATTGGAATACTCAGTATTGCAAAGATTATCACAAAACGTTCAAGAGAGTCAGTTCAATCCCAATAAAATTTTCAACAGGGGAGAGAGAAAAGAGAGAGAGAGGAGGCGGGGGAATTGATAAGCCTAGTCCAACTTTGATAGTATCATGGTCATGCGAAAAGCTAAGAATAGTGTGATCTCAAAGGGTAAATACACTTCTTGGTCTTCAGCTGAACAATTTAGACTTATATATGGCCAAATTTATTCTAATGTCATAGTATGTAAGAAAGTGTGCTATTGGCAAAAGGATAGCAAAACAGGCAGAAAGGAAAACAGAATGAAGAATCCAAAAACTGACCTACACCTAACATTTGATCTAATGTATGACAAAGACAACATTACAGTACCTAGTTAAAGCAATGGACTTTTCAATAAATTGTGCTTATGGGAAAAAATATATCATGCATAAAATATCAGATTTAGAGGCACTGTATATCTAAATGTTAAAGCAAAACCAATTATTATGTTAGAGAAAATCATAGGGTGATATCTTTATGTCCTTGAAATAAACAGAGATATGAAAAGTGCTGAAATTTTTCTAATACGTTGGGTTAATTGGATTAAATTTAATAACTGTGTTTATGAAAATAAGGCATTAAGAGTTCAAAGAAAATCAAGTGAGAGTATATTTTGAATACTGGAATCTCAAAAGATTCACCCCTAGCATATGTAAAGAACTCCAGTGCAGCGATAGGAAAGGCAGCAGGAAAATGAACAAAAGATTTGTAGAAATACTTTATGAAATCCAAATGTGCAAATGTTAAATATTTTATAAAAAGTAGTCAATCATGAGATAGCAGGGGACAACAAATTTAAAAACTAAAGTATGATAGAACACACAATGGATGATAGGAATAAGTACAGGTAAATACATCAATTGCAGATCAAAAATACCTGGAACTCCCGAAACTCACTAAAGGGAGTGTTACTCATCAACAGCCACTTGAGAAAATTGTATTTTATGAAGCCTTATGGAGTTTTGCTCCAAATAAAATACTTAATGGAAATGTAAACAACAATGTTCAGAGTAGAACTCTTAATAATTGCCCACTATTGTAAATAATAGGCTCTGTAAATAGGAAAATGAATATATATAATATAATACATGTTTATTTAATGATAATCTTTACAACCATGAAAATAATTGAACTAAAAGTACATGGAACTATGTGGATGAGTCTTATGACACCAAGTAAAGTTAAATTGGTGTTTTGTATAAGATATATATTTATTTATTTATTTATTTATTTATTTATTTATTTATTTATTTATTTATTTATTTCAAACAAATGGCCTTCAGGCTGGACTAGAGTTCCATAAAAGAAGGTTTTCTTGTGCTCATGATATTCTGTTAGTTGTTCAGAATGCTAGAGATAAGTGCATGCTTTGAGATTTGTGTCCTTTTTCTTTTTGGGAGGGCAGGGGGTTGAGACAGGATATCACTATGTAATTTAGGCTGGCCTTGAAGTCACTATGTAGCTGAGTCTGACCTTGAACTCACAGTGATCCTCCTGCTTCAGCTGTCTGAGTGCTGGAATTATAGGTATGCACCACCATGCTTGGCAAAGTTTTAATTTTTTTTTTTTTTTTTTTTTTTTTTTTAGACAAAGCCTGACTCTGTAGTGTAGGTTAGCCTTCAACTTACTATGTAGCCTAGGTTGGTCTTGATCTTGTAGCGATCCTCCTGCCTCAGCCTCCAAAGTTCTTGGAATGCACCACCATGCCCAGCTCCTTTTCTCTTTCTATGATACACTTCAATAAAATTTTACTTTTAAAAAAAGAATAAATAGGAAATTCACTAAGGGTACATTTAAAAATGTGTTCAGAGAAAGAACATTGGCTGTTAAGTAAACTCACATTTTCAATGACATAATTTAACACAGATATTATTACAGCTTTACTGCTTAGAGCACATGATCACCTTAAAATCAAAATATTTGTAGATATATGAATCAAGCTTTTTTCCATGCCAATTGAGAGTAAAACTGCATCATTCTCAGCATTCATGTGTTTATCTCCCATGTCACATACTTCCCTGAAGTTCTATATTCCTAATCAAAACATCAACCATCTTTGTTATACATGTTACTGACAGAAAAAAAATTTGTCTTACTAACTTCTCTGTGCCAGGAAGAAGTACAGTAAAAGCATTTTTGGTTTACAGTATTTCACAGAATATATATTTCTAATGGGATCCGTGTGTTCCAACAAGGTTCTATGTCATAACTAAAACTGTTCTACCTGGTGATATTTTCAACTTTTGTTTTTTTTTTTTTTTTTTTTTTTTCCGGGAGTACCGGGCACTGAACTCGGGTCCTTGTGCTTGCAAGGCAGGCCACCGAACCGCTGAGCTAAATCCCCGGCCCCTACCTGGTGATATTTTTTTAAATTAATTTTATTGGTACATTTTAGTTATACAATACAATGACATTCATCATTAGAAATTTGTACCTTTATGTAATGTATCTTGGTTCTTCTTTTTTTCCCCATTCCCCTGCCCTCCCTTCAACTCTTCCACCCTTTCCTATTTACAGAGGTTTTGCTTCCATTTTTTCAATTTCTCGAATTACTTCCATTTCTTTCTTTCCATTCCCCTATACCATTTCTACTTCCTCTTTGCATATTTTCTTCCTTTTTAACATTATTCATTATACCTTCTGATCCTTATTTACAATTTCAGTTTCTCACAGCATCTCCCTCGTGATATTGCCACACACGCTTGTACTAATGTTGACTTTCAAAAAACACTCTTAATACTTTATAGAGTGCCATGCAGTTATTTTGTGAGCTTACCCATTAAGCAGAAAATATGTGTAAAAAGGACAAAATATTTTAAACAATTTTGAGAGGTCTGAGCCAACCATACTTTGAACACCCAACAGCAGAGATGATCAACGGCCATATACACAATGTGAACCCAAATACTGGGGCTATCAGCACCCTTTTTTCATGCTCTGCCAACCCTCCTTCTACCATCCCAACATCCCATCATAGCTCAAGAAAAAAGATAATCCGAGGAAGTTACTGCCTTAGCAGTAATACCAACAAAACGAAGTGAATCTATAATGAATTAGTGCTTTAATCAAGACAGCGTTGAATTTTATAGGGATCTAAATTTTATCAGCTTATAGGAACTAATACTTATATTCTGTGCCAGAGCAGTTTCTTTTATGAAAGACAAACATGGCTTAAGTACTGGTCTATTCCTGTAACCTCTTTTAAAATCTAAATAGCCCTTAAAGGACTAATATATTCAGTTCTGAATACTTAACATAGGTTTGATTATCAGATTACTTTCTCTTTGAAGGAATGACAACCTAAGAGCACAAGACCATGAAAATTATATATGGGGCATTAACAAAGGTAAAAAAGAAGTGAAAAGTGGGAGGGTAAGTTAGAAATACAAACATTGTCTCCTTCAAAATTATCTCAGGAACCAAAGAGAAAATAAAAACATACAGACTGCTGTTCTCTGCTTGTGGCTGCCCTTGGAACACAAGATCCCTTCCCATGTGGCACTGGGGTTGACATCAAAACTATAGTAAAAGACCCTGAGTCCTGCGCAAAGCCAAGGACTGACTGTTAGGCCCCAGGGGTTCAGAAAAGATGAGAGGAAGAGAGGCCTTGTCTGTCTCTATTGAAGCCAGAGCTTACAGCAGCCAGTCATTTCACCCCATATCTGACAGAGCAATACAAAAGCTGTTTCCAATTCTGCAGACCAATCTCCACTCTCACAGCACTGTCTGTACACAGACTTGGGAGCTGCCAGCTGCCTTGATTCCAAGGGCTAAGGGAAAGTTCTTTCAGTGGGCTCTGTTATTTATTCTTTGCTCCAGTTTTGTCCTTGGACTAGTAGATGGACTAGATAACCCACCTCCAGGAGATTATTTAATAGGTGGCCCAAAAAGCAGATTTCTCCTTCCTTTATAAGGAAGAAATTTTATAGGAAAGTATATTTTCTATTAAAATGCAAATATAAGAGGAATAGCAACTCATTACCTGCCCTGAACACCTTTTAGTGAGTTAGTCAACTCAAACTTGAGCTAATTAGTGCACTTAGCAGTAAGGACAGACTCAGGATAAACATCAGCTGGTAGAATTGGGAGAGGAAGTATGAAAAAAAAATCAGAGCCATGTAGAGCAAAGCCAAAGCAGTCTCAGCATTCCCATGTTTGAAAGAAAAAATAACACACTCAAAATTTCCATGAGAAAAAAAAATTGTAAAAGATTTTGAAAACTGTCCCATTAAAATTGACAGAGATATATGCTTTGACCTTGGAGAAAGTTATCAAGATAACTATTTTAGAATATCATCAGATTTAATTCACACAAATTTCTACTTGTAAGATTGTCTGCTTCTGGCCTTTGTATTCCCAGAAATGCCAATTCTCCTTGAAATCAGTGCCTTCTGTTGAGTTAACCAGGGTCTGAAATTGACGACAATCCTGCCTTCTTTGCTTTTTTGTTTGTAGATTTTTTTGGTTTTGGTTTTACTTTTCTTTTTGTGCTAGCTCCACTTTCCAATGTGTGCTTTTCCTAATTTTGGCTCTGCGAGTTCTATCCCTTCTGGAGACTTTGGTCCACAAGCCCAGGTGGGAAGGTAGCAGTGAACAACTGGTACAATTCACCAAAGGTTCTATGGGATTATCTGGGGACCTGGTAGACTAGGTAACTATGCCTGCTTATGGTGGCATCTGGTGCCTGCATAAAAGGCACAGTTCTCCTATCTTTAGGATAAACCAAAGGACTGAAGCAGAAGCCACGCTAGTGTATGGACAGAGCTCTTACACCAAGGACAGTAACCTTGTGCACCAGCAGGACCACACACGTCCAGGAAGTTCGTTAGCATGTTAAGGAGACCTAGAAATTTCAACCTCCTAGTTAAAACATAATTTCAACTGACAGCTTCAGACAATCAACTCATTTACCTCTCTTTATTTACAAGTCAAGAAGAGTTCCCATGCCCCAAATAAAAGATGATCATCACAGGATACTCTCTCTCTCTCTTCAGGTACTGCTTCCAGGTTTACCCAGCTCAGGTCTCTGCTGGCTGGCTGCTAGATATTCTTCATTTGGCTTTCAAGGATATTTTTCAGGTTTGGAGATAACCGTGTTGAGGGGCAGGTGGGCAGCGACTGTAATTAAAGGAAAGGGCCAACGCATAGTTTGGGACCTCAGGCTCATCTTCTAGATCCTTTGAACTGAAAATGACAATGGTTCTTCCTCTTCCTAGAAGAGGCAAAAGAGAGTCCTTCTCCCCACTTCCCAAAGAGAGCCTCTGGAGCAGAGATAGAGAAGCTGAGAGGGTCGTACAGGGTTAGAAGGAGCAGAAACCATCGGCCTTGCTTTGCTGAATCTGGATATCCATCCTTCTGTGTGCCTGTCCCTGCTCCATGCCACCAGCCAGCACTCAGGAGTAAGAGCTGATGCTATTATCCAGAACTTCAGGGAGAACCTAGGTCCTCATCTATTTACTTTTTCTGAAGTTGGAAAGATAAATATTCTCCTCAATCCAGCCTGAGGAACTTCAGAAATTTCTATGTAGGACTTTTTCATAAAACTAATGAAAACAGAAAAGTAAAGAAATACCTTTTTTTAACAGTGCACAAATGTACTTCATTAATCAAGCTCAATATAGATTAATTATTATGGTCTCACTGTTTGTATTCTATCCCCCCAAAATTTAGACTTTGAACAATCCTGCAAAGTGGTGGTATTAAGAAGTAGCATCTTTGCAGTTCATGCCACCATTGCCATCACCACTGACTGCCTTGCAAGCCCTCTAGGGGAAAAAGAGGAGAGAGGCATTGCACACCCTACCACTGCCACCACTGGCCACTTCATGCACCCCTACAAGAGAGGAGGAGAGAGGCCAAATTATCAAATCCTAGCTTACTCTGCTCTGAAGCACAGGGCAGCAAAGGTGACAACCTAAAGACAACCTGACTAAAGATGAGACGAACATCCAGGAGAAGAGTTTCCTTAGAACTGAAATGGTAACCTACCTCAGTGATCTGGTGAGAGACAGCCTTTGGAGACAGGTTTGGAGAGGGTGAACGCTAGATAGGGATCTCCTGAGATCCTGCAGGAAGGTCATCCTCAGACCAGGAAGATCACAGGCCTTGTATTCTGTGCTGGGAGACCAGGTTTTGGTGGGTGTAGCCTTCAAAGGGGATGGATCCAAAGGAGATGGCCTTTAGTCCAGTGATCTTGCACTTGTACACAACTGCCTACATGCAGCAGAAACCAATGGTCTAATTTACTATGTCATTATCTGGGTTGTGTAAGTGTCTACACTAAAATCATAGACCTCTTTGCTCTAATTAAGGGTGCTTCTTGAATGGTTCACAGGGTTTGTAAATATCCAGTTTATATTTAAAACTAACTTTGCTATCATAACTAAGGTGACATAGTTATTGCTGTCAATTCTTTTTCTCTGTACACCAATATCTGGATTGCCTGGTGGTCATAAATAATACTGTATTCCATTCCTGAAGAACAGAACACCAGGCCAGAGAAACTGCAAACTCTATTGCAGAAAACAAACAATAACATAGAAACATGAGAAGACAAGCCAATATGCCTTTCCAGCTTCCAACTCACCCAAAACCAATCCAGGGGATTGGAGGATTGGATTGGGGATTGGATCTTGGAGGAGGAAATCATAAGCCACACAACAGAAATATCTGAAAAGACACCAGTGGATGTAGCAAGCAGTTCAAAAAGATGCTTTTTGAATTCAAATAAGAGATAATGACCCCTAATGAAACAAACAATCAGTAAGTCTAAAAATGGTGGCACTAACGGAAAAGACAAAAAACATGAATGCCAAGCATAGAAAGAATGAGAGTCCATAAAAAAGTTCTGAACAGAAATCCAGGAGATTAAAAGTACAATTGGAAATCTGGGCAGCAAAAGCAACCAATGTAAGGAAAGAGTGACAAATTAGAATAAAGGGCTGTAGTTAGTTAACAGTTAATGAAAGATACCTTATACTACTAGAGAACAAAAAATGGACCTAAAAACTGCTAAATGACTCAAGAGTAACTGGAATTAATGAAAAATCAGAAGACATTACAAAGGGCATAAAAAATATGTTTTCAGAAGTAGTAGGAGAAAATTTTTCAGACATGGTAAAATAACAACATACAGATAAGTGAGGCATATAGAATCCTGAATGGCCATGATTAGAAAAAAAAAATTTTTTAAATAACACTCCCACATTACACCTTAATTAAAATAACAGTAATCCCACACAATAACAGAGTTTTTAAACACTTTTAGAAAAAAAGCAATGAATCACTTATAAAGGTAAACTCATCAGAATTACAACAGACTTATTAATACAGCCTTTCAGGCAAAGAGTTTAGAATGTGGTGTTTCAAGCTTTAAAAGAAAACAGCAGATATATTCTGCAAAATTATCTATTAAAATTGATGGAGAAATAAGGTATTTCAATGATAAAGTGCATCAAACCAATACTCCAAAAACTTCTCAAGGGTGTCCTAGAAATGGATAATGAAGCTAACAATCTCAAAAGGTCCAATAGAATGAATACATCAGGTAGTTCTAGCAATTAAGTAGAAGGGCAAGAAAGTAAAACAGCAACAGGTAAATAATACAATGACAGGAACAAGTCAATGCCTATCAATTATAATTATCATGGTGAAAGGTCTCAATTTTGCAATCAAAAGACACAGATTAGCAGAATGGATCAAGAAACAAAATCCAATGATATGCTACACGCAAGAAACACATTTAACCCAGAAAGTAATTCATAGACTAACAACCAAAGGAAAACAATATTCCATATAACAGGAACTCAAAAACAAGCAGCAGTGGCTATTCTCTTTTCTGACAAAGTGGACTTTAAACCAAAGCTTATCAAAAAAGAGGCAAAGAAGGACATTACATATTGGCTCATGAAACTATTTGACAGGAAGAAATAAAACATTTACAAACATGTGTGCACCAAACAAGAGTTCACTCAGTTTCATAAAACACTAATGGATCAATCAGATAATCATCAATACAATTATAGTGGGGAAATTCAATGCCTTACAATCACACATAGGTCAAAACAAAAACTCAACAAAAAAATATGACCATTGAACAAAATGGAGGTAACAGAAAGCTATAGGATATTCCATCTAACAACAGAATACACATTCTTTTTGGCAGCACGTGGCACTTTGTCCAAAATAGAGCACATATTAACTAATAAAGCATGCTTAAGTAAACACAAAAGAATCAAAATTTTACCCTGGATATTAGCAGTCCAAAGAAACTAGAAGTCAGTAGCAAAAGAGGTAGAATTTTTGGAAGATAAAGAGGTGCTGCATGCTCTAGCCTCACAAATGAAATTAATGCCCTTATGAAAGAAGCCTGAGCGAACTTGTCCACCACTTTTACCTTATGAGGACAAAGCAAGATATGATCTTTGACATGCAGAATAAACCCTTGGCAGAGGGATTCTGGATTTCAAAATCTCCATAAATGTGAGTGATAGATTTCTATAGTTTATAAGTCACCAGTCTAAAGTATTTTATTACTGTGGCCCAAGCATATTAAGGCACTAGTCATAATAGTTTTCTGTTTTGTTTTTACATCTAACCTACATGTGGGTAGATGCTGAATAGCTCCAAGCTCTGCGGACCACCAAGCAGCTTTTGGTTGGCACTGCCTACAGCTGTGATGGACTCTGAACACTGCAAGAACCTCATGTTACTGGTTCAGTATGTAAACAACCTATGCCACTTCTAGCTGTGAGTAGGCTGTAACTGAAGTCTCTAGTCTTGAAAAAGAAATGTAGTATTTGTGCTTCAGGGTGTCTGTCTGGCTTTGAAAGACGTCCAGTTACCTTTTCAGCTACCACTTTCATACTCCTGGTCTCTTGCTTCTGCACTTGTAGTCATTCCTTTAAAACAGTTTTCTCTGGTGAATTTTTGGGAGTACATTCACTCACCTATAATTTGGCTTCCACACATACATTAACACCTAAGTTCACTGACAGTAATTTCTGAAGCCTGGGTGTCTCAAAGCAAGCCCTCTTTCGCTGGAGAGATGTCTCCAATTTCTTATTGTTTTAAGGCAGTACTTCTATTCTCCGCTCTCTGGCACTTAGTGAAATATAGTATTCAGATCTAGGCACCAATAATTACTGATAGATGTCTCTAGAAGATTCACAGAGAACTGTGGGCACATCAATTCACACTTTACTGCAAGGGCCTTTTTGTCACATAGGGAAGAATTGATACGGGAGGTGATATACAGTTACATTAATCAAGGTTCAGTCATGGAAGCAAAACCATCATGAACATCAGGAAATAAGAATCTTATTATAAGAATTATAACTTGGATCGTTGAGGGCATCATTGAGAAGAGAAAGATCCAAAAGAGGGAGTGAAAGAAACAAAGAGAATCATAACTTAGCCACATTGTAAATGAGTGAACTGGAGCTTGCATGGAAGACTTCATAGGAGAGATGGGAATTAAGCCAAGCCTCAGGAAACCATTAAGATAAGGATAAAGAGAAAAGAGTGCTGTGAGTTGCCTATATTGGATCTCAACCTTCACTATATATTAGAATCACCTCGGGAGATTTTTTTTAACTTACTTCTGTTCAGGATTCACCCCAAATGAATTAAATAAAATCTCAAATATGGGGCCTAGATGTTGGCATTTTTTTCAGAGTCCCCAGGTGACTCTAATCTGCAGGCAGTGTTGCTAATAACCACTAAACTAGGTGGAGCAAGATGAGCAGGGCTCTCATTATTTTAATGTTATAATAACACTTAACACCTGCAAGGTCTTTTCGTGCCCCTGGCATTTAACTTGAAACATATATTAATTACTTACCAAAAGGAAATCCCAAAGGTCTTCCCTTGGCCCCAATCATAAGCAGGAGCATGAACACCTGGGGGCTCTATCCATGCCTCTTCTGGCAAATGCTCACACCTGTGACTCTTGCCCACCCACACAGCGGAGGACCACAGTGCTCTCCCGGGAGCTCCCATAGCCTTTGCTCATGCATCTGCTGTGGGTGCCCATGAATACACAGGCTAATACGTCTGGCTCTCTTCAGTTTATCCCAACACATAGTGTAGCCTAACTCACACTTGCATTCACAATAGTAAGTAGAGTGTCCACTGCCTTTGAGTCACTAGAAAAATGAACAAGCAGATGAGAAAACAAGTTAGGCAAGGACATCAACTCAGCTTCCATATCCCTTACATATTGGAGATGTTCTCATAAATTCTCTGAACTCCTGGATCTAGATCTTGCCAGAATAGGCAGACGGTACTTTCTAGCCCTCCTACATCTTTACTCTCCTCAGTGACCTTAATGACTCCTATATTCACCTGTGAAATTCAGACAGTCTCCCCAGCCATCCCAGTTCCTCTGGAAGCACCCACATTCCTGACAGACCATGGTCCCCACAGCAAATTAGAATGTAGTCAGAGCCTCTAACCTGCTACCTATGTCCCATTGTAACCGTTAGCCTCCCAATTTATATAAAATGTGCTGACAGAGTACTTCACTTACAGTCAAGATACTTCAATTTCCATTTGAAACAGTTTTCCCTAATATGTAGTGTCTCTGTGGTTAGTATGAAAACAAAGACATTTGTCCCTCAGTGATTTTTAGAGTTGTCTTGTGCACTTTGTGCAGGATTTTCTTACAAATTTTACATACCTTCTTAACTTTCAGTTTTGTAGCTGGTTCTGTCTGATATTGTTTTTGTTTTGGTCAGCCATGTTACTCTTATCCCTTGACAAAAGTATATGGTTCTTAAAGGCAGGGCAATGATTTTTATTTCCCATATACCAATCATAACAACCAGAAACTCCATGAGAGCATGGGCTTTGTTATGCTCACTGACAGGTCTTCTCTGCCTTCTTTCAATACCTGGAACACTTCTGCAATACATCAGATACTAGACAAACATTGTTTCAATAATGGTAGTAGCACTCATATCTGTTCATAAACAACTCATGGACAAAACTCCAATTTAAACCAAGTACACCACTGTAACTCAGATGTCCCATACTATATTTTTTCTTAAACCTTATCTAGAATATCTGACATTAAATGCCTTTAATCTGACATTTTTGACTTCATAAATGAATCCCCTACCTTGGAATGTCTTTACTCCAGAAAGTATCATGTTCAAAGAGACATTAATCCAAAAAGATGCTTTGTCCTGGAAGCCCACCAGAAGCCACCACATTCTTTTCTTGATTAAGCTCTGTTACACATTGGAAGGAAAATAATTTATATATGAGTGTGTATAAGGATTTCACTTGATTTCATAAAGTATCTACATGTCTAAAGAATTCTTATTAGCCCTAAAGAAATGTACAGATGAAACATAAAGGAGTAAAGAGTTGTAAACGGATGACATTTGGGGCTATGTGTTTATTGGAAAGGTCTTGTTATTGTGAATGAGAAAGCATTTCTTTTCATTTTAGCTGGGTAATAAAAGGCAATTATTTTGCTAAATCTCAATTTTATTATTGAAAAGGTGATAGTATTCAACCAAAACAGCAATTTTTAAATTTAAAATCTTTTTTTTTTCTCTACATGGGAAGAATTAGTACAGCTACAGCTAAGAGAGACAAGGGCTAACTGCAAGGAGTCATTGAATCCAAATACGGTTAAACGGTAAATGTATAACATCTCTCATAAGCTATTTTAGTGTTCATGGAATGTATTATGGTTCAATAACTCATTTCATGAAAATCTCACTAAATTTAGATTATTTGCCATTAAGCATTTTCACTCTCACAGGAGTAATTATACAAACAGTATTCTATATTCCTCAATATTTGAAATTACCAGTTTAATGAATCACTATAGATCCATCCAGTTCTTAAAGTCTAGAAAATAGACATTACTCAAGTATGGAGGGTTATTAAGAAGAATTAGGGACTTAACTTTGAATGACCTTGGAATGAAAATTTCATGGAAGCCTATGCTAAGTATCTCAACCTGAACCTCCAAGGCCAATAACTAATGACTACTTGCCAGAAAGTCCCTTAATACATAAAAATCTCTACGAAGCTCCCACAAACATTCTCAGACTACAGCAATATAGACTGATTCTGAAGAGTTTACCATAAAATTGCTATGAATCTCACATTTATTCCTGCATCTGGCTGCAGTTGTTTCCCCAAGCTAGAGACTCCCAGTCTCCTTTTGTCTGTCCATTCTATCCATTTTAAGCAAGTGGTAAACACTAAATTAAAAGTAAATATGAAGGAGGATGTTGGGAAAGAGTTACTTTGGCGTCTCCTCTGCATTAGAAAAGACACCTTAGCAGAGTTTAGAATCCATGCCAAGTTTACAATAGACAGTGTGGCACCACTACCTCTTTTGTTGACTTAAAAATCCCAATACACCCATTTTGCCCATTTTTAGATATCAAATATGAGACTGACGTCTAATAAGGTAGAATAAATTATGCCTTAAAAAACAAATGCCTGCTAATTTTCTGCCCTCCAAAGTAGACACAAAGCCATGTATGTCACTTTAACTTTCACTTTTAATCTCAGACTGGATTTCTTTTTGTATATTATAACTTATTCCCTGAGTTCTAGGTCATTTCTAATTATCACAGTTTTTATTAGAAATACGAGATGGGGAATGGAGGGTATACACACAAAACACAGTGAGGCAAGAAAATGTGTACAACTACAAAGTTGTCATTCCTCCAACTGATGATCTAGTTTAATAATTTCATTCTTAAACTTTATATTTCATGTCTCCTTTGTCCTCAGTCAGCAACTCAGTTGGTCATAAGCTAGGTTTTACCTGGTGAGATATTCAATGGCAAATGGTATGGGAGATATCCGTTGAGGGTATGGAAAGCAAATATAAACCTAGGCTGCATCTATCTGGTGAAAATAAACTGTTGCTCTTTCTCCAGCAGAAGTTCAATCAAACCTCTGCCACCAAGTGACTGGCCCTTCGTCCAAGTAATGGTGCCATATAAAGGTGCCATTACCAATATTTTCTGTAAGAAGGTTCATCATTCAGCTGTACAGTAGCCAGAGCAGACTTAAAAAAACAATGTATCGTGTATTGAGGATATAGTCCTAAGTGAAATAAATCAGTCACGCATGTGTAAATACTGAATAGCTTCTCTGGTGTAAAAAAAAAAAAACTATAATAGTGCATAAAATCCTAATGAGATAATTGACAATGTGAAATAAGAAGAAAAGGGCTAAAGGTGTAGGGAAAGTGGGAAGGGTAGGGGAAAGGGAATAAGGGAAAAGAAAAAAATATGAGAAAGTGAAAAAATGGAAATAAAGTGTTTGCAAATGAGGAGGGGGCAAAGGGAGGGCAGGGATAAAGGGGAAAAAAAAATGAGAACCAAGACCTGTCATGTAAAGGTACAAGATCCCAACAATGAATGCAACTGTACTGTATACCTAAAATGTACCAATAAACTTTAAGAAATGTATCATGTACTTGTGCAGAATGCCAGTTCTGCCATCGTGCATGATGTACCATAGTCATGAGACCGCTGAGCAAAGCCTAGGGTCTCTGAGGAAGGGGGCTATCTGACAAACAGAACAGTCTTTGTCCACTTGACATTAAAGAACTATTTCTGCTTTTCAGAGAACTTCTAAGTAGGATGTAAATATCCCCCATGTTCTCTACCCATTCTCTGAGTATCCTCCACAAATGTTTAGCCAGGCTTTGTTATGACCAATATTCTAGACTTTTTTTCTTTTTACTAAATCCATGGCTATCTAGCTGAACCCTAAGTAAATGTAGCTATATTTCCTTTGAAAATATTTAAAAGATGCAATGCTCAAAATCTTCCCACTTAGAAAATTTATCCTCATCACAATTTTCACTGCTGTCTGGAGTGGGATTGTTCATCTCAGCTATTCACTTTTGGGGTAGTATCAACGTGTTATGAATAATCACAATAAAACAGATCTCTAATCACCTCTTAGTAGAGAACTTCTCATAGATCCCTGAGGGGGAAAAAAAAGCATTTGTTGATAAAGGGGTATCTCTGAAACTAAAATATGCACTCTTACTACCAGCTCTACCACAAAGAATTTGGTAAAATAACTTAGAGTTATGACCATAGGCCTTAAAAATATTTGAAGTATCTACACTTGCATTTCTTAGAACTCAACCATACACATGGAAAACCCTGGGTTATCCTTATGAACGATGAGAGACACATAGTCCAGGTACCTCTGTTGCTCCAACTTGAAGCCCGTTAACAGCCATACATGTTAATGAGACAGTCTTAAATCATGAGCTGACAGTAATTATATGAACAAATCTAGCATAAATCATTTAAATTGGCCTAGACCAGAAAAAAATCATCTAACTGATCCATAAATTGTGAAAATTGTGAGATAAATGGTTACACTGTAAGCCATTGTATTAGTAAATCCTTCCTATGAAATTTGAGTGGAAGCATCCTTAATCTGACAACTCTTGCATACTGCATGTTAGTAAAACCAAGATCATGTGGGTAATGCCATGGTCTACTATCCATTGGAGCAATAGCAAGACCCCCGTAGAACATGGCTGTAGTCACTTTCAAGTGCGCTTACATGGTTGGGCATGGTGAAACAACTCCCTCAGAACTAATTCCTTAGGTGACCCTTCTCTAGTAGGGATCCTAGGGACACTCTTCTCAAGGGAAAGTATTATGTTTCTGTAGTCTTGATCTGGGTCTTGTTGATTTCTTAGATACCCTCAAGGCATCTTCTTCTTCCTGTACAAAGACTTGGTTTCTTTAAATGGCACTGATATCTTCAAAACTCACATCCCCTTTTGCCACAACTTTACATACAGTTTCATTGGGGACAAATTTTAGTTTTAATTGCTCTGCTCCACTCTTTGTTCCTGATTCTTATTATAGATCTACCCAAAAGCAGCCCAGTGTATCCATGCAGCTAGCAGTACCTGTATCATTGAACTGCACTGAAATGTCCTGAATTGGATCGACTAGTTCCCGATCCTTAAATTCAGATTTCTATAGTCTCATTCATTGACAAAGTGTAGATCTTTTCGTCTTTCTTTTGTTTGGTTGGTTTTTGCCAGAGTATAACATGAAGGTACTTTAGTGTTCTCAATCCAAATGTTCTCAATCCCAACTAAAACCTCCTGATTCTGGCCTTTTTTGTCTCAAGTCCTATTAGCATTCTGTTTTTCCGAGCCCTGGCAAGAATCTCCCATCAATCTCTGCTTACAATGTTCTAGGGCTTGTCTAGCCTGCATCTCCAAATCCTTCCAAAATACTTCTTCAAATCAGTTCAAAGGACAAACTACTTGACACCCACAATTGAAAATATGAAAGGTTCATTTGTTTCACAGTTTCAGGGATTTCAGTCCATGATCAGCTTCGTCCAAGGCAGCAGCACCATGGCAGAAGGATGGTGCAGAGTAAAGCTGCTTCATTCATATTGACCAGAAGCAGAATAAAGAAAGACCAAAAGAGCAAAAAGACAACAGGCACTAGTTATATGGTTTAGACTTGGAATAACCACAAACAATCTCATATAGTGAGAGGTGGGGCTCTTGGAAGATGGTTGCATCATGGGGACACTCTGCCCAACAGTTACGAATACATGGCTGAATGTCTCATTAGAAAATGGGGCTTGATCAAAAGAGGTGAGCCATAGGAAAGCTATACCTCCCCTTCTGGATCCTCCCTTCTCTCTCTCTGCTTCCTGGCTATCATGGCATGAATAACTTTCCTCCACAACAGGCCCTTCCATCATGTCAATTCTGTGTTTGAATCTGCCAAACATGGGCTGAAACTTCTGAAATTGTGAGAGCCAAAATAAACCTCTCCTTTAAGTTGTGGATGCCAAATATTGTGCTTCAGCAATGAGAAAGTGACTAAGACAGTACCCAATGTCATGCCACCATGACCTGCCAAGACACCAAAAGTGTGCTTTACAAATCTATTTGACATTTCTTAATCCAATCAAATTTACATATCAGAATTTCTAGTCACAGCCATTAAGTATCGGGTTACTGACTATGTAGTAAAAGACGCTAATATAGAGTTAGCAATATACTCATGTACTTCAATTACATGTTGAGATATTTCTCAATACTAGATGTATGTCTCGTGCCTACTTCTTCTTAGAAGGATACATGCCTAGAGTCCTCTATAAATTGTAGAAATGTACATTTCTAGAATGGAATTACAGAATGCCCTTGAATATACCCAGATTTATGACATTGTAGGTCACATAGTAACAATTTAAAACTGCATAATTCATGTCACATACCTTCTTGGTTTCCCATAGTTAATTATTTGTCTCTGTTGAGGTCCTGTAGAAACCAGAGTCTGCTTTTATAAAATAAATATATCTATTTAAAAAGAACAGTATAACTTTGCTCCAAGCTTTAAGAATTTTAGCTAAGAGTCTCATTTTGAGATTACATAGCATTTCCTATCTTTCACTTTGAGTGACATTAGATCTGCTTGATCCTACAGCTCAAGAATGAGAGAAACTTATGTCTGCTACAAAGCCTTACTTTTATGTGAGCCCAATTCAAAACCTGCACCAGATAAATGGATTGAGTTAGCAAGGATTTAAATAGTATATGTTATTTCTAGGATTTATAGACAAGTGTAAGTGTGAATCTTTCTAAGATGGAGCAGGCATGAGATATAACAATATGTTCCTCACGTTGGCAGGGAAATCTCAACCTAAGTTCACTGAACACTTAAGAATTTCCTCGAGACACATGATACCTGAAGTTTTAGGCTTGTTTTCCTACCTTTTGGCATGGACATGACTTACCAAAACCTCCAAGTATTTTTTACAGTATAATCATCGTTTTCAAGCTACATGGTTGGTATAACTAGGCATATGGAATAGTGCTATGTAATGGTGAGACAATCAAGGTCTCTATGGGCCAAACCATGGAAAGAACTGGTACAGTCTGAAGCAAGTATAAATGTATACTGCTTTCCATGTCAAGTAAAACCAAGCTGTTTCTATGAATTGTTGCTGTTGTTGTTGTTGTTGTTATCAGGTACAGAAAATAGCAAACAGTTATCAGAGCAATAGTTGAATACCAGGTATCAGGAGTTTATTTGATTTAACCTCAAATGCAAGAAAGAAAACAACACAAAACTACATCTGAAATAGTAGTTACACTTGGAACTGCCACCTAATCACACTCACAAAAGTGTTATTTTTATTCTCCAAATCCAATCAGTCTTTTTAAAAGACCAAATAAACATATTTAAAATCTCTAACCAAAGGACTGAAATTCTCTTGATTTTGGTTTGCTATCTTGTTAGAAATAAACTGCGACAATCTTGTGTATAATTACAACTATCTTTCCACACATAGAGAAGCCAAAATGATAGATTTTTTTTGTCCCTTCTTATTTCTTTTCCAGTGATTCACTCAAATAACTATTAGTGTTTTGAGCATCACTAAACCCATTGTGAGATAGAACTTAAGCTAAAATTCCACTTCTATTTAACATTTCTACATTTGTAGAATAAATTGGTATTTTTAACAACCTAGAATTAGTATCAATTCACATGTCCAATAGTCAATCACAATACTTCTATATCCCAAAGGTGAGTCAACTTTATTAATGACCACAAGCCAATTTTGGGAAAAGCAGGAAAGTCACAGTACAAATCTTGGCTGTGGAGCAAGAGTATTTCTTCAAAGTTCACAACTTTCCCTTTATTTGACAGCTTTGAGATATGCAAAGTTAAGCCTGAGAATTATATGAGAAACTATATCTTTCTATTGTGGTTCCTCAGCTGCAATTCAACATTACACAGCCTTTACTCCCAAGTCAAACAGCCATAATCTATTCTCACAATTAAATTACTATAAATTGACAAGATGTCAAAATTCTCTTTGTTTATATAGAACTTTCTCCCAGTTCAGAAATTAGAATGTACCAATAAACTCAATAAAAATAAAAAGAAATTATTCTCTTGTATTTAACCATAATTTCAGTCTAATTATGAATCTAAAGGCAAAGAAATGTGGTGAATGGATTTTAAAGAGAATTATCAGTATTTTTCAAGGTGGATATCTCACTTGACACCATTGTAGGCGGTCAAGCAGATAAAGAAGCAGTAGTGCTGCTGGGGAAAGAGGCTTGGAAGATTTGGGGTGTTCATGGTGCTACGATTTCTTGAAATTTCCCCATATGATTTCCAGTGTTCACACCTTGCGCTACTGCGTACCTTGGCTATCCATGGCCTGTCTTGCACTCAGAGTTATTATTACCTTCTATTATGATCCCGTCAGAGTCAATTTGACAGTTTGACCCTTAAGGTACTATTACCCTAGAAACACTTAGACGCTCTAGAAAACTACCTCATTTCTCAGAATTCCGTGAGAAGATCACACCATATCTCTTTGTTCTCAGTGATGAACCAAGTGGTTCTCTAGTTGCCTTCAAGAAATTATTGTGAATGCCTCATCGGTTCATGAATCTGGCTGAAATTACTCAATGAATAGTTTCTAAATGATGGTCATTGAGAAACTCAACCAAGCTTCAGAAAATGGAGTCTGGAAAGAAGCATCTCTTACTTTCTATAATGTAGAAGGGAAGAATACATATACCAAGTTTGCTATGGACAGTACACTATCACTTTCATGTGATATACCATTAAGTCATTAATTAGAAAACAGATCCTGCGTGGTGTAGTTCACACTCACTATGTCTCATCTGTCTGAATCCTACCCAGGCATCCTCACTAAAAAATGGAAAAAATTCCCATCCACTTACCCTGGATATCTTCCTTTCTAGTCTCTCATTTCAAAAGAGAGATCTCATTTTTAAAACCAATGTTTCAATCACCTCAGATATTGGTGTTGATGACAATATTTCAATGAATCTTCATGGCTCAAATCAAACTAGAAATGTATTCATAGAGTGAAAACAGAAGCTGATGCTTGGAACATGGTTAAGTCTCATGAAAAGTTAGATTAGATTCAGCTAGACTCCAGTGTGTTTTTTTAACATTGAGTTCATATATCATGGGATGTAGACTAAAAGATTAAATTGGCACCCAAAGTGATTCCAAGAATTACAATTAAATAAATTTTCTTGGTTAGGAATTTTAAACCTCCTAATCTGTCTGACATTACTTTCAGATATTTACTAATTCTCTCTTCTAAAAGAATGTTTATCAGAGCATGTAAATAAACTAGAGAACAGTTTTACTTTAGAGATAGCAGAAGAGGACTAGGGGGACACTGTTTACTTTCTAAAATCTATACTGTGTATATATAACTTAATCAAAGAAGCATAAAGTAAGTAGAAATAGAACAAGAGGTTGAGATTCGGGCTTAGCAAGTTTTTCTTGTCCACACAAACTCCAAACAATGAGTAGTGTGAGCTTAGAAAGCCACATTGGGAAGAATTAAGAAAAAAATGTGAAAAAAGAAAAAAATGGAAACAAAGTCTTTATAAATAGGGAAGGATGAAAAGGGTGAAGGGAGAGCAGGGGTATGGGGAAAAAATTAGAACCAAGACATTTCATGTAAAGGTACAAGATCACAATGGTGAATGTAACTGTATTGTTTGCTTTAAATGTGCCAATAAACTTAAGGGGAAAAAAGAAATAGCTGGGGTTGGGGAAGTATCATGATCAATTACTGTACTTATGTCAATTATAGGTAAAGAGAGGAGATGGTGGCACATAAGTGTCATGAAAATCTTTCTGGCCTATCAACAGATTCAGCCATATATTCTTCCTTGAATTATGATTTTTTATGTCACTCTCAAAAATGACCTGGAAGAAAGCAGGCCATGTACTATTATTCACATTTTATAACAGTGAATTCTGAAGCTTGGAGTATTGAGTGCCTTGTCAAAATCATACCTAACCTAGTAAGAGGCAGAAGCCATGCCAGAGAACATCTCCCTGGGACACACATCCTAGGGCTTTCTTCACTAATAGCCCATGTAGAATGAAAATAACCGGTCTACCTCTAATTAAAACAATGGGAAGGCATGAAAATTGCATTTTGGAAATATTATAACTAGTTCCTTCACAAGCTAAGATCCGATAACTAAGACTGTGTTTAGCATCCAAAGGAAAGAATTATAGAGTATCACTTGGTCATTCCTGTTTCTGGCTTTTAAGGTCAATGCTTTGTTTCATGGGGACACACCCAGTTGATGGCTGAATGTTGACTTGATGACTAAGGGCCTCTGCAGGCAAAGGAGGAGAGGGAATTAATAGGGTGAAAGAGAAATAACAATGCTGACCTAATTCACAGGGATATAATTAACAAATTAACCATTGTAAAGTACTTTGAAAACAAAGTGTGATATAAATGCTAACTAATATTAGTAGCAAAGCTAATTTGGCCTTGCTGTCCTGTATCGCCTGTATCAGGTTCCCAGAGTATTCACCAGACATGCTTTGCCCTGCCTGCACACTCCTGTGAGGCAGCATGTCAAAGATTGCAACCAGACAGTACACTCATTTTTCCCACACCTACTCCTGCTCTCCTTAAATTCACTTCCTCATCTTTTTTTCTTGGGCTTCACTGCACAGAAAATGTGAAAGTCACTTTGATTTGCTTATTGGCATTCCACAAAATGTCACTAAACCATAAGCAATTTCTCTTTCGTTAGGACTGGCTCTCCTTTGTGGCTGTTGTATGTACCTGAGCACAGAAGCCATGCCCCACACCAGTGGCTATTCAAGAAATGCTAATAACATATTAGCACCTAATAATTGTCTGGCCCTTTTATTTCTATGAAACCTTCTCCAAATGGTGGTTCTCTCTCATAAACCTGTGTGAGAAAGGCAGGAGAGGACTAGTCAACATGGATAGTTGAGTCAGCTGCCACAATAAGAAGTACAGTAACTCTCTTGAGTTTCTGGTAATATGAGAGGAGAGACTGGGATATCCAACTTCATAGTTACAGAAGGCTAGCATGCCTGATACACCATAGGCTCTCAGTGATATGTACTAAAGTCACAAATGTGTGAAAAGAACGATGAAGAAATGAAAGCACACAATGAAACTCTCATCCCAGTGTTCTTTCCACATAGTTCCAGTGATGCCATCTTCTTGCCCATTTCCATGTGACAGAGCAAAGTTCTATGCATTAATATATATACTACCTAGAGAGACGGTACTGATGTGCAGCAAGTCCTACCCCCATTTCACCAACAATATTTTGAGGCCAATAGGAGAAGGTGCAATTGATGCCCCATATCCACCATCCTTCAGGGAGGAATAATGTTATTAGATACTTACCATTATCATCAAAGAGCATTTTTTGAGGGCCAATTATAATAACAAGTTTCATTTCAAACAGCTTTGCCATTTGAAAAGTACTTTTCCACTCATTAGCCCATTTGATCCTTCTAATAATGTTATGGAGAATGTGTCATCATTATCCCACATTTTACAGATGAGAAAAATGATCTAGAAGGAGGTTAGGCAACCTGCTTAGGGTTATTTATCTCAAGAAGAGCAGATTTGGTCTGCATATAAACCTACTGAAGTTGAACATAGTATTCTTTCTACTGTTTGCATTATTTTCCAAAAACCTTAGACCCATTTCTAGGAACATTTCCAGAGAAATGTTAAATTCACACCACCTCAGTAGCCTCTGCCCACATCTTCATAAGCCCATCTACCAACTCCACATTTCCCCAGCATCCTGACTGAGGACTGTGCTTGTCCATTGGTAATATGCAACTGATAAGCATGACTAGATTCACTTGCAAAGCAAAGACATGTAATTTATAGCTTGTACATAAGATGCATTTTCTTTTTATGATGCACTATTAAATGATAAGACGTTCAAGCTTTATGTTTCAAATGCCTATTTTCTGACTAATTACAAACAAATGCCTAATGGATATATTTAGGAAATCTAGCAGAGGGAGCATTCAGATGCATGGGGGCCATACTGGAAAAGGGCATTGTCCTTTTTGTAAATGACTAATCCAAGCCAGGAGTGGTGGCCCACGCCTGTAATCCCAGCACTAGGGAGGCTGATGCAGGAGGATCACTGTGAGTTTGAGACCAGCCTGGGCTACATAGTGAGTTGCAGGTCAGTCTCAGCTACATAGTGAGACCAAAAAACCAAAAAAAAAAAAAAA
>NW_022900942.1:39648540-39688031 GCF_012274545.1 Fukomys damarensis | reverse complement strand
AAAAAAAAAAAAAAAAAAAAAAAAAAAACAAACAAACAAACAAAACAAAACTAATCCAAATGATTGGATTTTCAAAGCTTTAATTTCATTTACATGTTGTCTATAAGTTCTTAACTCTTTTGGACTTGTAGGATGCTGCAATGTGATGATAAATGAAAATGAATGAATTCTAAAATTATTCAATTAATCTCCAATTCATGCTTTCAACAAATTCACCTGAGGCAAAGGGGGCTTCACCCTTCCCACTGCAGGTAAGAGGTGCAGTAACAACAAAAATGCATCTCTCCTCCAGATTGATTACTTTATCTACTAGAGAATTACTTAGTTTTAAACATCACTAGCATTTTTTGTTTCTTGCTTTGTTTGTTCTTTTCTGTTGTTTTTTGTTAATTGATAAAGGAAAGCTTGCTTACCGGAGCTGACCAATACGTTTTTCATTTGTAATTCAGGCAATTACTAAAGATCTGTTTAAGGGAGTTGTATTCTTCCACCCCACTCTCAAGCTTGCTGTCCATTTAGTTTAGAGAGAAATTCATGTGGTAGGTGGAAGAAATACTCAAGTTTAAGAATTATCACTAGAAAATAGATGGAAGGTTGGCTGCTAGCACATGGAAACCACTGGAAGCAAAGCATATCACATTTTATGAGAAAGAAATTACTGCAAAATAAAACTGACTACTTAAGACTGAAAATAACCTTTGATCTCCCACACTTGCAAGAGCAGAAAATAGGCATCAGTTAGCAAGCAGTTCTCAAAGAGGACAATCTCCCACACCAACTTCAGGTATGGTCATAGAAAAAACATTCAAGGGAGCAACCGAAATAGCGCACAAGGAATTTCTCCCAGAGGCACAATCAATGCCTTGTCTAGAACTTCTCAATCCCTGTTACAAGGATTCCTCATAAAGGTTTTCCAAAAGGATTCCACAACTGCTGGGGTATTTTTCAGGTAGGAGTCTTTACAGGTATCTCACTGTCCCTGCTACACAAAGTACACTGAGGATATGTGGAGGAGGGTGGGAGTTGAAGAGCAGATAATTTGAGTTTCTTGGTCTCTACTCCATAGGGAGTCATGCAGGGATCTCATGGAGAGAAACTGAATGGTGTGGAGATCCTAACTTTTGACCTCCATATACTGTATGCATCTTTGGGGATTTCTCCCATGGTTGTGGAGAAGTATTCTATCTAATGGCTATTGAGTACCCAAAGGAGTGGATCCACACAAAAAGCTTCATGGTTGCTCTTATCCATTTCTGCTTCAGCACATAGGAATCCTCCCTCCACTCTGCTGCCACCCTTGAAATTCCATTGGGCTATGCTCCAAGTTCTGGCCAATAGAATAGAATCATGTACACCATGGCCAGGCCTGGCTCATTGTGTCTCTTTTTTCCATTGACTATCCAGAAGAGAAGGGCCCTATAGCAAAAGTGGCACCACAACCACAAGATGAAAGGAGTCTGGTTCCCAAGCCCTCCAGGTGGAAGATAGCCCACCAAACACAGTAGTGAGAAGAAATTCAATTGTGTCACATTGAGCCACTATGATTTTAGAGTGTCACTGTTTTGGAAGTGCATATACTAATAATATATACAATTATATATTGAATGCTAGGGAAGGGATTTGAATCTTATTTCCCTCTGTGATTCCTGTACTTTCTGTCCTACCTTCTGATTCATTTTCTTGTATAGACTAAGGGATCAAAAATATTTTGCCAATAAATACACAAACAAGTGCATGAGACTGAGCTTACACAGCTACATCAGAGTGTGGAAAAAGATAATTCAGACTTCTTTGATGAAACCAAAGAAAGACAATCTCTTTGTTGTTTGATCTGTAAGAAGGATAGTACTAGCTTAATGGGAATGTCATGAGAATGAAATTATAAAATACCTGTGAAGTATTTAGCAAAGTACTTTTAGTATAAAATAAGCATAATTGGTAGGTTGTTTTATTATTAGTTATGAACTCTATGTAGAGTAGTTTTTGTGGTTGCAATAAACCACGTCTCTGAGAAATGAGTAGAATTAAACTTCTTAAATGCAAACTTTGCATTTGATTCATGAAATGCTCAAGCACAATCTTCACACTTCATTGTGGGTAAGAGTGAATTGCATACAGTGGAAAGGGTAAAGAAAAGAAGAAAAGTTAATAATATTAAGGAAAAACACCGAAATTTCAATGTAGATAATGTTAATAATTCAATTCATTGATCACTTTGTGTGATATAATATTTGTGGTTTTGAAACTACAGTACATTGAGAAAAAATGTTTATTCTCAAATAAAGCCAGACCTTAATAGCTGTCACAAATTTAGCCTCAAAATGTAGGAATATTGCCTGAATGGGGTCAGGGTAAAATGAAATTCATGGCATGATTTTCATACAAACACCAATTATCTGAGGATGACCCTATGTAGAAACTCACTGATAATTTCTTACTTGGATATCCTAGGAAGAGACATGAACACTTATGGTTAAACATGTACGAGTCTTCTTTATATCATTTAGGTATGCCCCTTAACACCTATATAAATATTGTTTTCTAACCTGTTCAGTATGATGTATGTTGAAAACAGAATTCAGATACAGAAAAAAAAAATATATAGTAGCAATGTCTTGAAAATTCAGTCTTATAACTAAAACTAAAGTGGAACATAATCTCTCAATGCTATGTTTACTTAAGTGTGCATTCACTACCTATGAAATGTGATGAGATACAATAAAACAGACGCAAATAGAAGAATACATCACTACATGGGACTAAATGCCACTGGTTCAAAGAGAAATTTTAGCCCTGCTGCTCCCTTTCTTCCAGTTCCTTGGAAGCTTTCAGCCTCATCCTCAATTCCTTCTTCTGGATAAATGAGTGACCTTTGGTGTCTCTTGGAGCCCAGGATGGATTGCCCAGGCACATTTCCACTTCGCATACTTTGGTGAGAAGATACGATCACTTCTCAGTGTGGAGCCTTATTATAAATTCATGTGAATCATGGAAGAGGAGAGCTGTGGGTGGACCTCGTGTTTCATAAGCAGTCACAGCAGTGAGGCAGGGTGGAGGTTCGGGCTAGGATCCAGGGCCAGCAAAACTGGAAAAGGTGCTGATGGAAGAATGATTTGCTCTTGGCTTCTGGGAGGGTGTGTTGTCAAAAAGTCTGGGCTATGAGGCTAAGTGCCAGCATACAGATTCTTTCCCTTAGCCTGACGAGGAGACAAGCACAGATTCAATCAAAACTTGTTTCAAGAATGTACTGAGATTGTCATGTAGAGGTACAAGATCCCAACAATGAATGTAACTGTACTGTATCCCTAAAATGTACCAATAAACTCAATTAAAGCTGAAAAAATAAATAAATAAATAAATAAATAAATAAATAAATAAATAAATAAATAAAAAGAATGTACTGAGAACAGTGGTCCTGCACTCTGGGAACTGGCAGACTAGGGAAGGTCATCTTGGCTCCAGCTCCAGTCCACCTGTACTCGAAAAAGCAGACATCCCTCAGAGCACATCACTGAGAGCTTGGAAAAATTGGTACCTGACTACCAGGCAAATATTGGCAGATACTACATAGCTACACAGGTAAAAGGGTGTGCTCCTGAAGCTCAGTTGTACAGCACCGAGTAGAGGTGAGCAAATTGTTGTGCCATGGAGGGGTAATAAATGTGGTCTTACTGAGTAGAAAACAGCAAAGGAAGAAAGTGATATGAGGAAATTTCTCCACATCATTCCATTTACCTTGGAAGTTAAGTCTTTTGCTCACTCATTCATTCATTATTTCATGTTTTACTCACCATTAATTAAGTACTAATGAGGTGGCTAAAATAGTCTGAACACTGGAGAAATAACAACAATAATAATAACAATAACAACAGAAAGCATAGATCTGTCCTAACAAATATAAAGTCTGCTATTAGTAGGAAAGCAGACACTATTAAATTCTTAAAGTGTAAAGAAAAAGATGTGGCTTATCAGATCATGAATAGCTTGATGGAGGGGGAAAAAAAAAACAGGAGGGGCTGGGGATTTAGCTCAGCAGTTCCATGGCCTGCCTTGCAAGTGCAAGGACCCAAGTTCAATCCCCAGTACAAAAAAAAAAAAAAGAAAGAAACAGGAGGCCACAGAGTCAGAAAGTTGCTGTTCTCCAGAAGATAGTCATGGAAAGCTGCTTTTCAAAGAGGATCATCTAGGCAGAAACCAGAAGGAAGTGAAAGAGAGGCTAAGTGCATAGTGAGAGACGGAAACCTTCCAACCAGGGCATTCCAAGGCCACGGCTTTGTGTGTGTGTCCTTGCCAGTGTGTGCATCTTTGGAAGACCAGTGAAATGTGTTTATGAAACTCTAGTGATAACAGGCATCCCAGGCAGTCAATGCTCTGTGCCCATCTATCCCTGAATGCCAACTAGAATTCAGTTATGGTGGCCAGCGCCACACCAACCTCCCCCTTAAAGCACACTCAGCTCTCTGTTTCTACCTAGGGATTTGCTTCCAAAGTCAGGCAGTCTGTTCACTGCACCCCCTCCCAAGTGCACAGAGTATCAGTTTAAAAGTAGCAACGCCTAAGTTGGAAGACAGCCTGGGCTACACAGTGAGTTCAAGGATGACCTGAGCTACATAACAAAAGAGTGTCTCAAAAGAACAAAACAAAATTTTTAATTTCCTAAAAATTAGACTTTTTTCAAAGCATATTATAATTTTAAGTACTTTATGTATTGCCAAACACTCTACCATGAGCTTTCACTAATTTATATTCATACATGATTGGGTGGTTTCCCTTAATTATGAGCAATGCTCTCATGTTCTTTTGGAGAGAAAAAGAGGAAAGGGGGAGAGGAAAGGAATTTTGGAGCATATCATAATCTTTCTGTTTCCTCTAGGCTTAATTATTTGATTTTAATTTAATTTGATACTTAATTTTTGGAACCAACTGATTATTAGCATTTAATTGAACATTTCCATGTCTGTTAAGAAGACTCTAATATATAAACTGTTTAATATTTTTCCTTATAAAATAAAACTAAAAACTACCACTACTCACAAAGTCTGCACCAAGTTTCAAAGGATTCCTGGCTCCATTTCCTATTATTTAAAAAATGATACATTTCCCATGAGCATAAAATAAACCAAGGTGACATCTGTAATTTTAACATCAACAGTAATTTTCCAGGAAAGTATTCTATAAAATTCCACAAAACAATGCATATATCTCATTTTAGAAACTCAGATATCATATTGGAAAATAAAACAAAACAGCGGAAGCGAAAACAACCCCAGGCACATACAACCATTTCATCTTTGACAAAGGGGCCAAAAACGTGCACTGGAGAAAAGACAGCCTCTTTAATAAATAATGCTGAGAAAATTGGATATCCACATGCAGAAGATTGAGTCTAGATCCATATATCTCGCCATGCCCTAAACTAAAATCAAAATGAATCAAAGATCTAAATGTTAAAACACAAAGACTTAGTCTGCTGCAAAATAAAATAGGTACTACTCTTTAAGACACAGGGGTAGGCAAGAACTTTCTAAACAGAACACAAATGGCACAAGAAATAATACTGAGAATCAACAAATGGGATCGTATCAAATTTGAAAAAGCTTCTGCATAACAAAGAAATGATCAACAGAATGAAAAGACAGCTTACAGAATGGAGGAAATTTCTCCCAGCTACTCTTTGGACAAAGGACTGCCATCTAGAATACATAAAGAACTCAAAAAATTAGACTCCCCAAAATAAAAAAAAAAATCCCAGTCCAAAATGGACTAGTGAAATGAACAGACACTTCTCAGAAGTATACATGGCCAATACATACATGAAAAATCATTCATTGTTGCTGCCCATTAGAGAAATGCAAGTTAAAACTACATGGAGATACTATCTTCTCCCAGAAATAAGGGCTATTGTAAAAAAAATCTAATAGTAACAAATGCTGTTGAGGATGTGTGGGGGGGGTATTCTTCTATATTGTAGATGTGAACGTAAATTAGTACGACCACTATGGAAATCAGTGTGAAGATTACTGAAAAAGCTAAAAATAGAAATCTCATTTGACCCAGCTATATCAGCCAGTGCTCACTAGAGAAGCAGTTTGATGTAACATATATAAATACATAAGGACTTACCCGGTAGGTAGTCGGGTGTGGACTAGTGTTAAAGGGGCTGTGTGAGCACTGGAAATATGAAGGATCAAGTCAAAGACTGACAGCCTGGAATTCATTCCGGAGTCCCGTGCGAGTCCGTGTCAGGAAGCTGACCTGTCTGCATTGGAAGGCTGAAGACTGTGCTAGAAGCCGGACAACAACACCCACGGTGAAGGTGAAGACTGGAGCTCCTCAGAAGAAACAGAAGCGAGCCTTCCTTTTCCCTTTCATCTTATTCAGGCTACATGCCTATAGGTTGCTGTCACTCACATCCAAGGTGCGTCTTCTGTCTTTATTAAATCCCTCAGCCGCAGCCAGAGCTACGCTGATCCAATTATTTGGGCATTTCTTATTCAAATTGACACAACCCGATAACTATCACAACAGCTATCTCCTTCTAGGTATCTTCCCAAAAGAGATAAAATCATTACACTATAGGAAAACATGCAGACTTGTGATTATAGCAGCACAATGTATGATAGATAGATCTTGGAGATAGCATATATATCCATCAACAGATGATGAAGGACAATGTGGTATTTTATACACAATGGAGAACTACTTTGAAATAAAGAAAGATAAACATAAGACATCTGTAGGTAAATACATGCATTCTGAGAACATAATATTAAGTGAAATAAATCAAACACACAAGCTTAAATATTGCATGATTTCTCTTATATGAGAAATTCAAATATATACACATATATGTATATATACGTATATATATATATATATACACACACATGCACACACTCACACACACACAAATAAAGTGCAAACTAGAAGATAAATAAATAGAAGATAAGGAGAATTTCAAATAATTCCCCAAATTATCTATTCCATTGTTTAAAAAATATTTAATATATATGCTAATTTGATTCATTTATAGTGGGAGTTTATTGGTTCATTGAAAAGAAGCGTTTCTGGTATCATCTGTTTCTTCTTTGCAAAATAGTCTTTTTTGTCTATGTCTTATACTCTGTGTAACTGTTTTTCACATGATGATACAGTCTATGAACTATCTCTACTCATTATTTTGTTATGAAATTTTGTTTTATTTTTATAGAAACTGAGATATTATCTTGTTTTCATCTTTGCCAATCCATTTTAGAAAAATAACAGCATCTTATATTTTTTTAACTCATGTACAATATCAGTAATTACTAGTAAAAACAAAACAAATTATATTTGTATATATGTGTGAACTCTGAAATGTATGTTTATACTCATAAACATACACTTTGTCTTCCTATCTTTATCATTTGCTCCATGCTTTATTCCAATAGAATACCTCTTTTAATAGATCTGAAAAAGCTTTTTCATAATAAGTTTATTAACTTTTGTAATGTGGAAGGAATCAAGGAAAATAATTGTGACATGCTAAAGTTTATTTATGAAATTGAATCCTAGTTTTATAAATGTGTATCCTTATTATTATTTTATTTAACTTCCATTTATTGTAGAAAATTTTAATTGTTTTTTTTGTTGTTGTTGTTTTATGGATTTTTGTTTGTTTGTTTGTTTGGTACAGGGGATTGAACTCAGGTCCTTGCATTGCAAGGCAGGCCACCGAACCACTGAGCTAAATCCCCGGCCCAAAAATTTTAATTGTTAACACTTAATATAATTGTTTTAATACCTAAAATACTCTGTGATTAGTTTTATACCGACAAAGGGTTTTAGAAGCATTATGCTAAATTTTCTTCTACTTAGATTATGGATTAATTTTATGGCATTTGGATTTTTAATCGATTTGGGATTGTTTTCATGTAAAATATGACATTCAAATTTTCATTGTAATAGATTTATTTTCTTAAATAGATAGCTACCTACATCAATGTCACATGCTGAATAACAATAATAATAATAGCTCATTTTTTGAAAAAGAATTTACTATGTGCCAGACATTGTGCTAAATATATTTATACACATTAACTGATCTCTCAATTCCATCTTGTTTGAAAGTGTCCTTTTCACCATGCAGTAAATTATTTTATGTCTTGAGTCTGTTCCTACTCTCAGATTTTATCTCTAAAGCAGATGTTTCACAAGCGGCTAGAAAGAGCTTCCCTGCTCTGATCTCAACAGGGTGAGAGATCTATGCAGGGAAGGAAGCAGTTTAAAGCTCTTTGAGGCTGGTTTTTTCACTCTTTACCATGTACCTTTTATTTGTGCTCATAATTGACAAGGTGTCATGTCTGATTTATTTTAGTTTGGCTATTTTTTCTCCCTGCAAAAGTGATACACATTCTACAGGACTATATGGAAAACCTTGAAGACTAGAAGACAGGTGTAATTCAACACTTTTAATTTTTTTCTATCAACCTTATTTCTTGGCATAGATAATGAAGGAAATGAGATGTTTTTCACAGTAGTAATTATGCCATATAATTTACTTTTGTTCGTATAATATACCATCATCACAGTTTTCAGTTAGCTCAAAAGTCTTAAGATTATTATTATTCTTTTCATAGATATACCATAATTGATTATTATTCTAATAGATATTTTGGTTGTTATATTTTTCTCTATGTAAAACTGTAGTGAATATCTTTCTGCATAAAGTTTTCCTGTATTTAAAATGATTTCTTGGGTCGGGGATGTAGGTCACTGTCACCACGCCTTCCTGGCAAGCGCGAGGTCCTGAATTTGATCCCCAGTACTGTAAACAAACAAACAAACAAAAAATAAATAAATAAATATCTCTTTTTAACATATGTTTCCACAATGAATATACAGGGCCAAAATCCATGAATGTTTTAAGAATGCACACTATAAGCTGCGTGTGGTGGTGCACACATGTAATCCCAGAACTCCAGAGGTTGAGGTGGAGGATCACCATGAGTGTGAGACCAGCCTGGGATATGTAGTGAGTTCCAGGTCAGTCTCAACTACATAGTGAGAACCTGTCTCATAAACAAAGAAACAAACAAACAGAAAGAATGCCCACAATAAGGCCAGGCATTTAGCTCAGTGGTGCTGCTGCCTGCCTCAGAAGCACAAGGTCCTGAGTTCAATCCCTGATACAAAAAAAAAAAAAGAATGTACACTATAAAATTATTCTCCAAAATATTGTGTCAGTGTGCATTCTCTCCAACAATATGAGACCCTGCTTCACAAAGTTAGGTAGATTATTGCATGTAATCACTTTTGCCTCCAATTATATCACTTGAGATTTTACTCCACAGAGACTAGTTATAGGCTCTCTCTTATCACAAATTCCAGTCCTAATTTAAACCATTTAATTCAGAAATTTGGAGAATTTGTCCTAGCTGTAGAGAAGGCTAACTCTTCATGCATAACCTAAAGGAATAACATGTCTCCATAATCCAAATGGTTTCTGGCATAAGTACAAGAATAATATGCCCTAGAGTTCTGGGCACACAAGAGTGCCTCCATGGTTGAGGATCCAGATGTTCTCAGGTCTTTGCAATCAATCTGGGTAAAGATAATCTCTCATAATTCAAGAAACTAGACTGAGAAAGTCAATATAAGGCTACAAACTGGGCTGAGTTGCATGGAAGAGACCATTTCTATAGGAAAAAAAAAGATCTCTGGACAGAATAGGAAGTCCATCTTTCAGAGAAAGAACCATGACTATGGAAATTGAGCCAATGTGAGATAATAGCAATCTTGAGACCAGGGTCCAGCTGACTAACTCCTGAGTCTTCCTGGAAAGAAAGGCTTTTCCACTAAGTCTTTAGGGGACTTCATTTAAAATTCCACTAGCCTAATACACTTCTTCCTTTACTATTAGGTCACTAATATACTTCTTCCTTTACTATATTTGCTTTGGGAACTTACATGAAGATAGGCTCACAGGTGAGAATGAAGAAGGGATTATGATTTATTTGTAAAAACTGTCTAATATCTTCTTTAATTTCCTCTGTGATCCATTGATTGTTCAGGAGAGTGTTGTTTAGTTTCCACATGTTTGTAGAGTTCCTACAGGTTCTTATCCTATTCCTCTCCAGCTTGATTCCACTATGATCTGATACTATACCTGGGGATAACTTTGATTCCTCTGCATTTAATCAAACCTATTCTATGAGCTAGTATGTGGTCTATCTTTGGGAATGATCCATGTGCAGCCAAAAAGAATGTATATTCTGATTTTGTGGGGTGGAACACTCTTTAGATGTCTATTAAGCTCATACATTCAAAAGCTTGGTTCAGTTCTAGTATTTTGCTGTTGATTTTTTGCCTAGATACTCTATTTGTGATAGTGGGGTGTTTAGATTTCCCCACTACAATTGTATTAGTGCTTATTTGGTTTTTCATGTTACTTAATATTTATTTTATGTTGTTTGGGGCATTAATATTTAGTGCATATAAGTTTATGATTGCCATCTCTTCCTCTTGAATTGTTCCCTTTACAAGAACTTAGTGTTCTTTGACTCTCTTAATCAGTTTTGGTTTGAAATTTACTTTGTGAATAAATAGCTACCCCTGCATTTTTCTGGGCTCCTGTTGCATGGAGAACTGTTTTCCATCCTTTCACTTTCACTCTATGGGCTTCTTTTTGCATTATGTGTGTTTCTTGTATATAACATATTGTTGGATTTTGCTTCTTAATCCATTCTGCCAGTCTATTTCTCTTGATTGGTGAATTGAGGCCATTGACATTGATGGTTATAACTGATATGTGCTGGCATATTATTGTCATGTTATTGTCCTTTTGCTGACTCTTTTTATCTTTCCTCCTCTCCTTTTAGTTTCCTGCCTTGTCTATTTGATTTGCTCTTTTGGGCCTCGTGGTGTTGTGACCTTCATTGTTATTTTCTAGGATATTGTTTAGAATTCCTTGTAGTGCTGGTTTTGTATTCATGAAGTTTCTCAAGTGTTCTTTGTCATAGAAGTATCTTATTTCCCCATCCAAGAAGAGAGTTTTGCAGGATACATCAGTCTAGGTTGGAGGTTGTTTTCTTTTAAGACTTGAAATACCTCACTCCAGGCTCTCCTTGAGTTGAGGGTTTGTGTTGAAAAGTCTTCTGTGATTCTGATGGGTTTCCTTTGCATGTGATTTGTTTCTTTTCTCTTACTGCTTGTAGTATTTTGTTCTTCTATTGGGTTTCTGGGTTCTTGATTATTATATGTCTATGTATAGTTTTTTGTTTTTTTTTTATCATGGCTAGTTGGACTCCTATATGCCTCACTTACCTGTATGTCAAATTCTTCCCCTCTGGGAAGTTCTCTGTCACTAATTCTGTGAATAGCTTTTTAAGTCTTTGTATTTTCTACTGCTACTTCGTGAATTCCTATCAGTCTTATGTTATTCTTCCTTGCATCAGCTAGGATTTGTTGGAACAATTTCTCATGATCCCTAACTGATTTTAAGACACCTCTCTTTTCATGGTCACTGACTGCAATCCTATCTTCTATATCTGAAATTCTATCTCCACATTCTCTTATCCTGATGTGAAAACTTTCAATAGAGTTTTTAATCTCCTGGATATCTGCTTGAATCTGTTTCATGGATTCCATTTCTTTCCTATGTTGGGCATTTATTGTTTCCATTTCTTTCTTATGCTGGGCCTTCATGGCTTCTATCATGATCATGAGCTCATCTATTTTTTTGTCAGTTTCTGTTCTAGAGTTTCTAATCATGACTTTCATTTTGCTCACCATCTCTATGGTTATCTGGGAAATTATTTCTTTTCTGAATTTTTCTAGAGTCTGATTGATCTGTTTTGTTACTTTCTGTGCTATGAGTTCAGGGTGTCCTGGTGGTTCACTATCAGACTTTTCATCCTCGCTTTCCCTACTGTTTGCCATTGGTGAACTGGAAGTCTGTCATTATGTCTTGCTTAAGTGTTTTCTCAATTTTTATTTTTGTTGTTGGATTGTCTTTGGTTCAATTACTGGGTTATTACTTAAATCTTCCTGATATAGTTGCAAACAGAATACAGAGAATCATGAAGAAGATCATACATCCTAACCAATTTGGATTTATTACAAGATGCAAGGATGGTTCAACATACCTAAGTAAATAAATATAATGCACTATGTTAACAGAGTCAAGGACAAAAACCATATGATCCTCTCAATAGATGCATAAAAAGCATCTGACAAAATTCAACACCCATTGAAAAAAAAACCCTGCAAAAAATTGGAATAGATGGTCTATAGCTCAAAGTAATAAAGGCTATCTATGAAAAACCAACAGCCAACATCATATTAAATGGCCAAAAACTGAAAACCTTTAAGTTAAAATCAGGAACAAGACAGGGATGCCCACTATCACCACTCCTCTTCAATATAGTTCTGGAAACAGTAGCCACAGCAATTAGACAAGAGAAAGAAATTAAAGCAATAAAGACAGGAAAGGAAAAATTTAAACTGTTATTATTTGATGATGATATGATACTCCACATTGAAGACCCAAAAAATTCCACCAAAAGACTTCTAGACTTAATTGACACTTTTAGCAGAGTAGCTGGATACAACATCAACACTCAAAAATCAATAGCCTTGTTGTACACAAATAACAGACTCACTGAGAGAGAAATTAGGGAAACAATTCCTTTCACAATAGCATCCAAACAAAATGAAGTATCTAGGAATCAAATTAATAAAAGAAGCAAAAGACCTCTACACAGAAAACTACAACACTCTGAAAAAAGGGATCGAAGGGGATATAAGAAAATGGAAAGGTATCCCTGCTCCTGGGTAGGAAGAATCAACATAGTGAAAATGGACATACTTCCAAAACTGCTATACAGATTCCAGGCAATGCCAATTGAAATTCCAACACTATATTTCACAGAGCTAAAAAAAAGAATCCAAAAATTCATTTGGAACCAGAAGAGATGTAGAATAACAAAAGCCATCCTAAGCAACAGAGACATGGCAGCAGGTAGAACAATTCCCAATTTGAAGCTATACTACAAAGCTACTGTGATAAAAAAGCATGGTACTGGTAAAAAAAACAGACCTGAGGATTAGTGAAATAGATTGGAAGATACAGAAACAACTCCAGATGTGCTCACCCACCTCATCTTTGATGAAGGAGCCAACCATCCTCACTGGAGAAAAGATAGGCTCTTTAATAAATGGTGTTGGAAAAACTTGATTTCAACCTGCCAAAGATTAAAACTAGACCCTTATCTTTCACCATGAACTAAGCTAAAGTCCAAGTGGATTAAAGATATAAATATTTAAAAGAGACACTAAATTTGCAGGAAGATAAGTTAGGCAAAACTCTGGAAGACATTGGCTTAGGAAAAGACTTTATAAACAAATTCTCAGCAGCACGGGAACTAACAGAAAGAATCAACAACTAGGATGTCATCTTACTAAAAAGCTTTTGCACTGCAAATGAAACCATCAACAGAACTAAAAGACAACCTACAATGTGGGAAAAATTTTTTGTCAGCTGCTCTTCAGACAAAGGACTCTTACCTAGAATATATAAAGTACTCAAAAAAATCAGCCCCCCACAAATATAAAGACCTGATTCAAAAATGGGCATCTGAAATGAACAGAAATTTCTCAGACAAAGAAGTAAAAGCAGCAAGTAAGTATATGAAAAAAATGTTCCAATTCACTGGTCATTTGAGCGATGCAGATGAAAACATGACTTAGATTCCACCTCACCCCACAAAGATTGGCTGCTATCAAGAAATCAACCAATAACAAATGTTGGAAAGGTTGTGAGGAGAAAAGAACACTTCTCCATTGTTGGTGGGAGTGCAGACTGGTGCAACCACTACGGAAATCAATATGGAGATACCTCAAAGAGCTGGGACTAGAGGTTCCATTTGACCCAGCCATAGCTCTGCTGGGTATCTTTCCAAAAGAACTTTAAAAATCATACCACCATGATATATGTTTATAGTGGCACAGTTTGTAATAGCTAAACCTTGGAAATAGCCCATTTTCCCATCAGGTGGAGACTGGATAAAGAAGATGTGTTTTTTTTCTATAAAATGGAGTACTGCTAAGCCATACAGAATGAGAAATTAGAGTCATTCATAGGAAAATGGACACATATTGAAGATATACTCCTAATGAAATAAATAAGTCACACTTGTGTAAATATTGAATAATTTGTCCTGTGTGAAAAACTATAATGATATATATGATCCTAATGTTATAATTGACAATGTGAAATAGGAAGAAAAGGGCTAATGGTATAGGGGAAGTGGGAAGGGTGGGGAAAAGGAAACAAGGGAAAAGAAAAACAACATGGGAAAATGAAAAATGGAAATAAAGTATTTGTAAATAGGGATGGGAGGAGGGGTTGAAGGGAGGACAGGGTTAAGGGGAAAAAATGACAACCAAGACCTGTCATGTAAAGGTACAAGATCCCAATGATGAATATAATTGTACTGTATACCTAAAATGTACCAACAAACTCAATAAAGAAAAAAAAAAAGAAGGGAACCTGTTCAGAGGAAAAGAGGCAAGAGACTGCAAAATATGCTCAGTTTTCAGTGGAATACAGAGCTTTGCACTCAAGATGACCCCAGCAGATCTTCACAAATTGGAAAGGATCTTCAGCAGAGAACCTGATCCCTCATTCCCAATAGATATTTTAGTGACTTTGGACAAATTTCTTAAAGACTCTGTCAAATATTTTCAGTTCTTAACTGAGGACTAGCTTACAGCACTCATTTGAGGACAATGTGAAAATAAATTATGGCATAGTCATGAAATGGAATATAGCTACATAACTGTGAAAATGAAGGATGATGGCTGTATATCAATGTAATGCACCAAAATGTAAAAGTAAAATAATTCCAAAATGATATTGATGAATCTTAAAAATATAAAACTGATGAAAAACTCTATATTGCATGTAAAATAGTGTTCTTTCTGAATGACATTCAAAATAAAAAATGAAACAATATATTATAAACATATACAACTTAAAATACACATATATAATAAAACTATACTGTTGTAAAAGGGATTGTTTCCCTAATTTCACTCTCAGTGAGACTGTTATTTGTGTACAGGAAGTCTATTGATTTTTTAGTATTTACCTTGTATCCAGCTATCGAATCTGTCAATCAAGTCTAGAAGTCTTTTGCTGAAGTTCTTTGGGTCTTCTATGTAGAGTAACATATCATCAGCAAATATGACAGTTTCACTTTTCCCTTTCCTATCTTTATTGCTTTTATTTCTTTCTCTTGTCTAATTGCTGTGGCTAAAGCTTTCAAACCTATATTTACAAGGAGTGGTGATAGTGGACATCCCTGTCTTATTCTTGATTTTAGCATGAAGGTTTTCAGTTTTTGACCATTTAGTATGATGTTGGCTGTTCGCTTTTCATAGAGAGCCTTCATCATGTTGAGATAAAGACCATCTATTCCAGTTTGTAGGGCTTTTAATGGGTGTTAAATTTTGTCAAATGCTTTTTCTGCATCCCAAAAGAATTAAAAGAATCATACCACAGTAATATATGCTCACCCATGTGTATAGCAGCACAGTTTGTAATAGCTAAAACTTGGAAACAGCTCAATTGCCCATCAACTGGAGACTGGATAACGAAGATGTGTTGTTGTTGTTTTTTTTTTTATAAAATGGAATGTTACTTAGCCATAAACAACAAGCAACTAGCAAGATTTATAGTTAAGTGGATGCACATTAAGGCCATACTTTTAAGTGAAATTAATAAGTTACACATGTGTAAATACCAAATAGTTTCTCTGGTATGAAAAAGTAAAAGTATAAATAAGGATTAAAATGTATAATTGATATTGTGTAATAGGAAGAAAAGTCTAAAAGAGGAAATTGGAGGGGTAGGAGAAACGAAGATGTGTTGTTGTTGTTTTTTTTTTTATAAAATGGAATGTTACTTAGCCATAAACAACAAGCAACTAGCAAGATTTATAGTTAAGTGGATGCACATTAAGGCCATACTTTTAAGTGAAATTAATAAGTTACACATGTGTAAATACCAAATAGTTTCTCTGGTATGAAAAAGTAAAAGTATAAATAAGGATTAAAATGTATAATTGATATTGTGTAATAGGAAGAAAAGTCTAAAAGAGGAAATTGGAGGGGTAGGAGAAATGTATAAAAATGAAAAGAAAAAATACGTGAAAAGAAAAAACCTGGAAACAATGTCTTTGTAAACAGGGAAGGATGGAGGAGCTGAGGGGAGGCTGGGGAATGGGGAATAATAAGAACCTCATAAGTCATGTTTAGGTACAAGATCCCAAAGAAGAATGCAACTGTATTGTATACCAATGAGTACCAATAAATTTAATAAATACCAAAAATATATACTTTAAAAAGAAGAAAATTATAACACAAAAGTTCAGAATACATATACTGAATTGGTTGAGGAGAGACAACATGCATGATAGAGGAAGGAGCCAATATAGGCAGTTAAGAGTTTCTGCTAATATCCTAGTTCCTAGGCTTATAGTAGATTTATGGAGGTAATTATGGATGAATTAAGTAAATGAATAAGCCAAGAAATACTATATTACTGATTTTATTTATTCATTCAACAAGTATTTAATCAATATCTATTATATACCAGAGTTACAGCTAAAAACAAAACATAACCCATCCCTTTGTGAAACTGACATTCCCATTTGGATAAAAGAGAAGCTAAACATATAACAAATAAGTGCACAACAATATAAAATACTATTTTTACTCAAGGAATTGCTGAGCACACTTCTCTACTGAAACCTTCAGAATGATTCACCTGTGCTGTGCAATCTCTTTCAGTTATAGAATCGTTCTCTTACTCTTACATGAGGGTAAAAGTTTTGCCCCTAGTTTCTTGCTAAATTGTTTCTATATTATCTACATATTTTATATTTTTCCAGTTCCTTAAAAATGATGTGTACACAGAAGATATTCAGTAAAACATCATATTAGAATGTATAAAATTATTTAGATTAAATAAGTATATGACCTGCCTATTTAGTACTTCAGAAATTATAACATCTCCACAAATGCAATGCATTATTAACTACATTAATATGAACTGGAATATTGTCGTGGGCAAGGTATTGCTGATAACTCATTCTAATTATCAAGTGACACAAAGTAGTTTGGGTGACCAAGTGGGTAATCTGGAACATCCTTGGCATTTAGGAGGCTCGGCTCTGCATTATTAGGCTACTGGAGTCATTTGCTTGAGCCCTTGAGACCCTTGAGGGGACCTGGCCTCTGTTTCCTGCTAAACCTGAAGGGAAGGGTTACGGTAGGCAAGTATTGTTCTCTTGCCCTTCAGCAGGAGTTGGCTGTGCATGTCTTCTTCAGCTGTGAATGTTCATTATTTCTATTTGTACCTGAGCATGTATTTATGGATAATCTATTGAAGGAGGAAATATGGGGCAGGTGAGTGGGAGCGACATGGCTGTATTTAATAGCTGTAGCAAATAACCTTCTAACAGCGAAAAGAGTGCCATATCTCATGGTTATGATGCCTTCAAAAGGTGATATTTCTGGTTATGTCATCATAGCTGTGAAAAGCATTTTCTCAGCATCTATGAAAAAGGGAAACACCGTGTAGTGATGGAGGTGTACTCCAGACAGGTCAGTATTAATCACACCAGCCCAGTCTCAACTTCTGTCACCATTTCAGGAAATGCAGGTAGGGTTAGGGGAAAGGGAGAGCAGGGAAGGTATGGACTTTCTAGTTTTCAAAGTGAGTGACTGGTTCAGTGTTATGCAATGGGGACCTTGCCTTGGAGACACAACTTAGTAGACTTGGTGTCCTGTGATGATCACCACTTCCCTTCTCCATAGTATTATTCTTCCAACTCCTTATTCCACATCTACCATCTTGCCCCACCTATGAAACCTAGCAGAGAATCCCATGTTTCCAGTCCACCCATCAATGGGAGCTTGGTTTCTTCTGATATACTTACAATTATGCTGGTTACTTTGGGAATTGTAACACAGACTCCTGACTCTTTTCCACAGGTGATACTCCCTCCAGAAATATAAATTATCTTACTTTACTTATTTGTTAAACCTTGCACAAAGATACTCCCTGCATCATGTAGCTCAGAACGTATTTTTTGTATAAGTTTTAGCCTAATATGATGACTACGTAGGAGTCTCAATTCACCCTGCTACCTCCACCTGTGCAGTTCCTGGAAATGTATCCCTTTTTTTCTACCTTGTTTCCTTCAAGAACTAACTTAGGTCACACTTCTTTAATGACTCTCATCCATAATGCTCTCTTCCTTTTCCTATGAGTTTTTGTTTATAGCATCCTAGCATACAAGAATGTCTTATCTGCTGATTATTTCACACATTTTATCCCTGGAAATAAACAGGAGCAAGGGAGTACTGTGCATGTTATTGTACCTCCTTATAGTGTCTAGCCCAGATTACATTTGTTTAGATCCTCTTGGTTTGTCAAATTTTATTTCTGGTTTGCCTTCTCTCTTAGTCACATTTTGAATCTAGTTAACTATTTTACTCATTGTATCAATAAAAACAGAAAAGCCTTTATTCTCCCCATTTAATATAAATAAGGAAAGTTAGGCTCGGGACAATGTTTCCTTGTTCAAAGTCACATACAGTGCATGGAGGGAGTGTTCTTTTTCTTCTCATGAAGCTATGCAATGGTTTCATAAAGGAATAAGAGAAAGAATGTGGATGACCTTATGCAGTTCATTTCTAAACTATAAAGGTCTCAGCTATAGGAAAGATCTACAAAAAGATCCCTAAAAGGGCATATTAAAATAAACTGGAGAAGACATAGACATGTGGAAGAATACTTTGAATAAGTCCCCAACTAACTCTGTTACAACTTCCTTGCCCTATTGACAACTAAGCCCCCTTAGTCCCCACATACATTCAAAATCCCTATCATTATTTAAGAAATCCATAAAATATGGATAAGTACTCTGTTCCTATTGTGGAATTAGACCAAGGTGCATGATTTGATTCTTCATTATTGTTTTGTTAGTATGATGACGAGACCAACAATGAAAGCGACTGGTCACTTTCCACGTAAACAAACTTCTTGGATCTGGCCCTGCAGTGTCTCTGGTTAGCAGCCACAGCAGTGGCATGACTGTTCGCAGACTGACTAGGGCCCTCCACATAAAAAAGGAGGAATGTTGACTCAAAAGAATTTAGCTACACACGTCATCCACAAAATATGCAAGGCAGAGGGTGCTTGGGCAGTTTGTTGCTTTTTGAAAACTTTGACAAAATATCTTGTGGTTTTCTTGCTGAAGAGAGTTGTATTTATGCCAAGTGGATAGCGGCAAGATTGGCGGCGGGGACGGGTCATCATGCTGTGTCTCGATAAACAAGAGCTTAACAGGAATTAGGATCTGTTCCATGGCTCTAAAAGAGCATATCATTTACCAGGATACATGGACAACAACCGAAGTATTTTCCTCTTGAAATCATTTGCAACTTGTGAAAATCATTCGTCTTTTTGATTTCCCAAAATCTAAACAAATAGAAATAATTCAAGTAGAGACTCCAGTGGAAAATATTACACAATGGACTACATGTATGCCTAAGCCTTCAATCAAAGGCAGAACAGGTAACCTGGTTCTACTTGTTTACTGGGATTTCCACGAGCACATAAGTATAATATCCCACTTACTGTGAACCTTTCTTATTTCAAGTTATATTTAAGTGTACTTATTCATCTCAGCCAAGACTTCTCTGTTAAAGTTTCTATTTCTAATGAGTCTTTGGGTACTGAATACAGTGAGATTTTAGCTATTCATGAAAATATTTAGAGACTAAATAAGTAAAGAGAGTTAAGTTTTGTGTATAAAGGGATATTTAAACAGCAATATTTATTTACATATTAATCCATTTTCATGTAAATATGCATTCCTACCTTTTCAATCTATGAAAGTACTTTTTAATGGGTATGATTTGATACAACTAAATCTTCACAATGAATAGGGGTTATGTAGTTTTGTATTCCCAGCATAAAGGTCTCAAGTGCTAAGCCTTCAAGTTCCTTGCATCTGCTATGACTCACTTCTCTGACCCTAATCTGTCACTTTGGTTGGGCAGCATATCTGACTGTCATTACCTTCTCTAGTTCTACTGTTGTTATCACTGACATAAAATCCAAGCCAAGTTGACTTTATGGAGGCTTTCAAGTGACTCTAAAACTCAAGTTCTCAAACCTTTAAATAAATATTTGTGGAATCCATTCTGCTACCAAGAGCCATTGTTTGCTTCTTTCAGTTTCTATGCTGTGTTCTGATAGTGAGATTAAAAACAGTGAAATCCCCGATAAGTGATGTCTTCCTAAACTTTGTAGACTATATTTTGTATATACCTACTGACTTTGTAGAATTTTCACAATGACAACAAACATAGAAACTATCCAGTAATAGCTACCACTGTGAAAAGCTTACCAAAGCCAGTTTCTCAGTCTCAGTAGTCACAAAGGGTATTCACTATACTAGGATCAGAACCACTTTGTTACCATCTGTAAGAGTGGCAACTGGGGTACTCAGAAGTGAAGGCATCCATCCAAGATCACAGAGCTCCAAGGTGAGATTTGAGTACAAATATGCCTAGAGCCTAAGGCCCGGGTTATTTCCACTGTATCATGCCATGGGTAGTAGTAATGAAAACATTTTAAGCTATGGCAAGATTACCTTGAGATTGTATATTGCAGTTTCTTGGTGGAAAGTTATACTTTCAGAATGCATGGTAACTGTTCCACATGCTTTTTTTTGGCCACATGACACTATTACTCTGAAGTTACTGAAAATAGACAGAATGGAGAAATTCTTCCCATCACAAAATAGAACAAAGGGGCAGAGGTTACTGAAATAATTCTGGATCCCACTCCCCTCCCCCACTCCCCCCCATTATGAGTAAACAATAAATTTTTATGGTTCAAAAAACAAAAAAAATTTCAGAAACTATAAAATCAAAAGCCAATACTACTAGATGTAAAAGATCAAATAAACACAAAAATTACAAAGAACATCAGAAAATGGAAAGATATCCCTTATTCCTGTGTAGACAGACAAATATAGTCAAAATGGCCATACTTCCAAAACTGATACTTAGATTTAATGTGAACCCAATCAAAATACCTCACAAAACTAGCAAAAACAGTCATAAAATTCTCATGGGACCAGAAGAGATCCAGTAGCTAAAGCAATCCTGAGAAACAAGAGCAAAGCAAAAGGCATTGCAATACCTCACTTCATGGTATACTACAAAGTGATTTATAAAAGTGCCATGGAATTGGCACAAAAGAAAACACATGGCTCAATGGAATAGCATAGAGCACACAGAAACAACCCTAGACACATTCAGTTAGTTGAGCTTTAACAAAGGAGCCAAAAACATATGTTGGAGGAAAGACAGCTTCATTAGGAAATAGTGCTGGGAAAACTGATTATCCACATGCAGAAGATTCAAGTTGGGCCCGTATCTGTCACAATGTACTAAATTAAAATCAAAGTGGATCAAAGATCTAAATATTAAAACAGAAACACTTAACCTATTAGAAAATTAAATAAAACTGCTGAAGTAAAAGGTGAGGCAGAAATTTCTGAATAGAACTCTAATTTCTCAATTTATAACAGCAAGAATCTATTATTATTAATCATATCTAATTAAGAAGTTTCTGCACAGCAAATGAAACAATCAGAAGAGTGAAGAGACAGCCCACAGAGCGGGAAAACCTTTTGCCAGCTATTCTTCAAACAGAAGGCTGATATCTAGAATATATAAAGAACTTTAAAAATTAGACCCACCGAATGGAAGAATGAATAATGAATAGTGAAATGAATAGGCATTTTTCTGAAGATTTGAAATACTGTGCAGTCATAAAAATCAGTTACAGAACACTTGATGATATGGGGGAATGTTTGAATAGCTATATAAAGAGATTATGAAAAAGAAAGAATCAAATAATAAATGCTAGAGAGGTTGTGGGGGGAAAGGAGCCTTTTTTAATTGTTGGTAGGGGTATAAACTGATCCAGCCACTATGGAGCTCAGTAGAGGGTCCTCAAAAAACTAAAAATCAAAATCATTTGACCCAACTATTCCCCTTCCAGGTATCTTCTCAAAAGAGTTAAAATATTCTCTTACAGTGACACATGCACACCCATCTTTATAGTAGCACAACTCATAATAGCTAAATCTTGGAAGCTCCCTAAATGTCGATGAACAGATGAATCGGGAAAAATGTGGTATTTATACACCATGGAGTAGTGCTCCACCACAGCGCAAAACTTGAGTCTTTTGTAGGAAAATGTATTCACAATTCACCTTGAGACAATGTTAAGCAAAACATATCAGACAGACACACAAGCTTAAATATCACATAGTTTCTCATATATGAGAATTCCAACATATAAATAAAGTACAAAGAAACCAATGATAATGAAAACGAGTAAAGCGAGTCTAGATATGGAGGGAGTGAGATGCGTGGAGAGGGGGAAAATATCAGAATCTGCCTTCCTTCTCTTTGCCTCCATGCCCACAAACTTCCGTCAGCCTTGGCACCATTGTACATGCTACTAGTACTTACTTAGCCCCGTAGAAGTGTTTCATTTCAAGACACAGCATGATATTTCCTCATCCATCACTAGTTTCATTAACAATATACCTTGGAGACCTTTCCCCATCACTGCTTAGCAGGAGTTTCTTTTTTGCTTCAGTTACTCTATCTCACAATGGTAGCAATGGATTTGAGCATTCTCCCATTGATTTTCTTGGTTTTCTCTTCCAAACAATACTACATGAATTATTTTGGGCAAAATTAATTTTGCACCTGTGAAAACTAGGAGGGAACAATTCCCACAAATGAAACTCTGAGGGCAAAGCAAAATACACTTGTAGTTTAGGACATTCTCCAGTTGTCTTCCAAATGTGCCTTTCCACTATGAATGAGAGTGCCTGTTGCTGACAACACTGCAACAGAATATACCATCAAACTTTCAGATCTTTCCCAATCTGGGGAGTAAAACTTTTATCTGAGTAAAATTTAAATTTTAGCTATGATAGATGTAGAGAATCTATTCATATATTTAAGAGACCCTGACATGTGAAAAGAATATGAGCTGTGAGTTGCCTATTCATTTGCTTAGCCTACTTTCAATCAGATGTTTACTTTTAAGTGGTCCAATACTTGTTTCTCATGTGTCATTTACCTTTTGACTCTATTTATGATACGGTTTTATCTTTGCCATGCAGACATCTTTTTAAAATAACATTATAACATCTTTATTCCTTTCTTCATAGTTTCTGGATTTCGAATATTGGTCATAGAGAATATATTTAACACATTGGACAGTTTCTGGATTTTATGGTGTCTAAGATTTCCCTGTAGTGTATATGATTCAGTAGCCAGAGGATTAAGCTTAGGTGGACACTCATTGCTGGGAAAAGCATCAAATTATGTGACATCTGTGGATACCAAGCAAGCTCCAGACTCAACTATTATCCAACCTCTTGTTTTCTGCATGGTTTAACAATTAGCTTGTTTGGGAAAGAGAAAGGCTTTTATAACTGAATAACCAAATTAATCCTTAATTGATTGAGAATACACAAACCCGACCAATTTAACTGTGTAATAGTTGGCTTAGGATGCCAAAACAAAATACCATAGGTGCCATGATTTAAGCAAATAACAGAAATTACTTTTCATACCCTTTAGAAGCTCTCACCATATCCTCAAATCTTCAAATGGTAGAAAGAAAAGAGCCTCTCTCTCTGCCTTTCCCTCCCTCCCTCTCTCTCTCTCTCTCTCTCTCTCTGCTCTCTTCTCTCCTCTCTCCTTTTCTCCCCTTCTCCCCTTTCTGTCCAAATTTTATAAGACCACAAACCCTGAAGATTAGGGCCCATCTTTATGAATGCATTCAATCACTATTATCTCCTAAAAAAACATATCTTCGAATATAGCCACAATGAGAGTTACGGCTTCAATATATGAATTTCAGAGGGCACATAACTCCATTCATAGAAAACTGGATAAACAAATTAACCAACTGTGTAAAGCAGAAGAAAAATTCCTTTAGGTGCAAATCAAACACCAAAACATTAATCATTCAAAAGTGTTTGAGTGACCACATCAGAGCAAAAAAAAACAATCCAGAAGTTTGAATTCTGATGTTTTATCATAATTAACATTTATTTTGCATTGGCTTGGCTTCCTTTTTCAGGCACACTAAAAATGAAGATGAAGACTACAAAATATTCTCCATGAAAAGCATATTGATAGAGTGTGATTGAAGCCCGGTTGTACACAGAACAAATAGGCCTGGTGCTGTGCACCTGCTACACTCTGCACCAGGTGAGGGTGCTGAAGAAGCCTGGCTCATCACCATTGCAGACTCTCCAGACCCACACCACGGGGTGGTCCCAGGCTCTGGAGGCTGTTTGCAATCCACTTGACAAGCAGAAGAGCCAAGTCTACAAGTACAGTAAAAATATTATGAGGCTTTCCATCAGCAAAATGCAAATATAAAAAAGTAACAACATGCCCTTCATCCATTAATTTTATAATTCTTTTGAGACAACCTGTAAAGTTTTTTTGTCCTGGTTTTATTTCTCTCTCTTTATACACACACATAATATTTCCCATTGTATCCTTTATGTTTACAGATAGTCTCTTTGCTCCATTACTTTCTTAAATCAGATGAAAATCACCTGCAATGTTTCCAGGGATAAGCAGGAATAACAAGAGAGAAAAGTGGTAAATTGGACACCAGAGACGGCATTAAGCAAGATGTTGTCACATAGTTTAAGCCCTCTCTTTCTGAGGCTTGATCAAGCTGATTAGACTGTGCAATGGCCAATCTGTTGATTAAAAAAAAAAAAAAAACAGTCGACACTTCCTACACTTTAGCATTCTCAAGATAATTTGATTATGAAATTGAGTTGAGTTCATAAATAGGCTAAAATTTTACCCTCATTTTCTAGATAACTACGGACCACATACTTTGTGTCCCAGTTACAACTTGTAATAATAACTTTCCTGTTGCTGGAATACAATGCCCAACATCCACAATTTAAAGGAGGATTGGTTAATTTTGTCTTCCACTTTCAGCCCATGGTCAGTTGGCTCCAGTGCAGAAAGCCAGTGGCAGAGGGACATGGCAAAGGAAGAGAATGTTCAACACATGGCATGCAGAAGCCATGAAGCAAAGAGAGAAGGGAGGAGCTGGGGAGGGAGATACACCCTTCTATGTCATAGCCCCACTGATCATCTCCAAGAGCCCACCTCCTAACAGTAGGTTCAGCTACTGAACCTACTGAGTCCAGTGTGCCCATGATCCGGTCACTTTCCATCCACATGAGGCTGTGGGGGACACTTTAGATTTAAGCCCTAACTCTTCTGTAGCTCATGTTTTGCATATTCTGGAATAATTGATCATTTTGGCATGTGTTGCCTGGATTCAGCCAGAAGCTGGTTAAAATTGCATGGTTGACCAAACTATTTTTAGACAAATACACACACAGGCAATTGCTATAGAAAATAGTGTTTCAGATTTATGTGGACAACTACTGTTATGGCTTATGTGTATATGTTCCCCCAAAGCCCCCTGCAGTCGTAGGTGGGGTGCTTTCAGAAGTATCTGTATCTAGAGTGTGTGACACTGGAATTGATTCATGGTGAATGTTAAGATCAAGGACACTAGGATTAAGAATGTGAGTGTTGGCCATCCTAAGAATCCTGGATTAGCTATAAAGGGAAGAAAAAGCTGTGGTTGCCCCTTGCTTGCTTTGCTACCTTCTCTCCACCATGAACTGTTTCTCCTCTGTAGTATCCCCCTGCCATGCCACCTTGCCTTGGAGACAGCTGATTACAGATGAAACATCTACAAACTGTAAGCTAAATAAACTCTTCCTCCCTTAATTTGTGGGTGTTGGGTATTTTGTCTCAACAATGAGAAAAGTAACTAACACAACTACACTAGTCATTATTCCCAGAATTATCTGATTAGGTTGATTCCAAAAGGTAGTTCAAACCTGTGTCTATGTAGACCAAAGAGATACCAAGAAATTAAATCAGTGAATTGCAGATTTCCGGCCAGAGTTTTTAACTGAATTGCTAAAAGTTAGCCCAAGTTGGATGTCAATCTACAGCTACCATATATACATTTCTCCCTAGCAAGAGGACTAGTGCATGAATAGACTTTTAATTAAGTAGCCACATATATTATGGGTCCTGCAAGAGAACACAGAATGGAGGAGACTGATAAGGTGGGGTGATCTCAAGGAGCATAAAGAGGAAAGAGACGTATGAAAGGTCACAAAGATTATCAAAACTAGAAGAAAACCAGGAAGAAGGCTCCAAAGCCCACATACAACACAGACAAGCTGTGCCACTCAGTTGTTCTTTTCAATGACAAAAGTGCAGGCAGTTGGAATCATAAAATCTGAACCTTTAAAATTTCTGTATAGTGAATTTGAATAATGAGCACTCCGTATTTTTTAAAAATTTTGAAAAATGAAAAGAAAGGAGTATTTTTCCATGCCCCCCCCCAGTTAAACACCTTGGTAGCTGTAGGATTCTTTCCTCTAGAAAGCAGCATTGGCTTCTCCATGTGTTCCACTGCAGAGATTCACCCAGGACTGAGCTCCAAGATCCAGGAGTCCTCTTTCTCTCATTCTTCTAACTACAACAGCCGGTACCCTGTTCCTTTCCTCCAGGCTTGGCTTCCAGATTTCTAAGGATTCAATGAGCTAACCAGGTAGCCATACTGCGCCAGTGTGTTCATTAGTGGATGCCAGTGTGCAAATGACGTCACCCTTTATTGTCTCCCAAGTAATTTGTATACTTTAACGATGAAATGCCTTCTGGAACTCTGAAGTTTGACTCAAATGGAAATATAGGCCATTGTGGAAGCCAATGCAGAACTCCTTGGGGACATCTGCATATCACACTAAATAGGCAACCACTATTTGCAGCTAACACTAGGTCAGCTCTATTAGCCAGAGAGCAACAGCTAGGAATAAAAGATCCAGAGCCATAACCAAAGTAGTTATTGAGAGTACTGAATAAAACTTGTTTCGAATGGTCTTCATAAACTAGGATAGGGCAGGCAAACATTAGGGGTAAGCTATGGAAGTTTATAGCCCTGGCCTTCTTTGAACTTCTTTTTTTGCATGGAGGAAATAGCAACAGCCGAATTAGGTCAGATCTGCTTCAGTGGTTTAAATAAAATAACAAAAGCAAAGGCTTGCTGTGCAAAGAATTACAGGACACATGGACCCCCCTGAGACTATTTATGCCAAGCCATCCATCTCTGGCCAAAGATGAGCCTTAGATGTGCCCAAAAAGACATCTGCCTTCACCACGATTTGAGGCTTAAAGATTATGATTTTGGATGTTCCGGTCTCAAAACGGCTGGCAGAGTCACGAGTGTCTTTGCACACCCCTGGCTGGTGGTAGAATAATAAAGGGACAAAGCTCCAGCTGCTCCCATGACTTCTGGGTGAAATTTGGACTTTGGAAATGGGGTGTACATGATATACACTAATGACTAAAAATACTATGTGTGTAGAAAAGCAATTCATCTTTACCCTCAATTCTATGATTCACTTTGAGAATTTCTCCCCTTTCTACTCTAGTTGCTCCTTAAAATCCTTGTTATCTCAAAACATAAGCTATTAAGATTAAAAGATTTCAGCTAAAACCCGTGTTCTCCATAACTTTCAGTGACTACTTCGCCTCGCCCACTCCCCACTGAGGCCTTAAGTGAGCGTCCCAAGTCATCTAGGGAGCCACACAGGCCTTTTTGCCCTTTTTAGGGTTATGGCTGGATCACTACCCATTATTGGTTCTCTTCTTATCACTTTATACAAACCACTGTACTGCCTCAGTGTTGAGTTTGAATTCAGCTTTGTCTGGCCTGTGATTCATTGCCTGCTTTTCCCTCTCACTGTTGGTTTTTCCAAGGAGTTCCCCAAAAAGAAGTCTAACAAGGTATGTAGAAAGGGGATGATAAACTGAGACTCCATAAACTGTTCCAAAAAGTACTCCCACGCATTTACCTTTTGCACCAGCCAGAGCAGGGCTGGGCAAGTGCTGCGCCACACCTCGTAGGGCACAGCAATAAAAGGAAGGAATTAACACTCTTATGCATGCATAGGGCAATCATTAACAGTCTAGGATGGATTTATTAATACCATTCTTAGTTTCCCTTTAGAAGAACAGAGTCCTCTGAAGTGAAGGGAAAAACAGAAAGCAGGGAAATATTAACTGAAGGAAGAGGATGGTTAAAGGTGTGTAACATAGAAAGCTGCTGTTGGATCTCCTACATTCTTGGAATTCTCAGGAGTGGGTCTCATGCAGCCTGAAATCAATATTTTACCTCATTTTACTTAAACCCCTAAAACTTTGCTTATGGTTTATGCCATAAAACTTTTGCCATTAAGTATAAGACTCCAGCAAACTATTGATTATGTTTATTTGAGGATTAAAATTTTATTTCAGAACTAAAATTTAAATTAGTATTCCCTATTGGCCAATTTTGGGCCCTTTGAGTCATTAACCTAGTGTGTAAGTTCCAGGTTTTCATTTTGGGTATAAACTAATGTTTTAACAAGAAATCCCTGGTGACCACGTCATAACACATTGAAATTAATCTATGGATAGTCATTTCGCTCAATGAGATAGATAACTTGAATTAGGAAGAGCCTCATAATAATATGAATTCTTTCTAAAGAGCCAATCAAAAGCATGTAATGAGTATTGACATTAGAATTCAAGTACAGTGAAATCCTACCTACTCTGTTCAATGTAATCATTAAAATATGGAGAAGTCATTATGAGTACACTGTGAGTTGATTCTGGTACAAGAATATTAACATGATATCCTGATGAAAAGTTTTAATTAGGTATCAGTGATTTAGGCAATGAGTAAAAATGAGTGAAAAATTCTAACAATAAGAGTTGTCGCTCATATGCAATCTGGGAAGATGATACTAGATTGATACAATGCTCAAGATGTCAGGCTCCTTTTACTTTATTCCTCTTCATGGATCTTTTCAACATCTTGGTCAATAGATTAGCAACTGTATTCTATGTGCTACCTTGGAAAAATTCCATGGGCCATTTTTAGAAGTACCAATTGGCCAGAATTCCTGACTGTGCTGTGACTCGATGTCCTGAATCAATTCAAAAACATTTACTTTTCGTGGTCATTTTGACTTTGAGGGAGAGCCAGAAGTCACATGGTGCCAGATCCTATAAATAAAATGGTTGAGGACACACAGTAATGTTTGCACAATTCTGCCTTTCCATTGGATGGCACTCAACAGCAGCATTCATTATATTCTTGATCACATCTTGTAAAGTCAAGAAAGAGGGCTTCCAAGACTGCTTCAGAAAATAGCACGGATGATAGGATAATTGTGTTCAGAGTGAGGGAGTGTTTTTTCTGTCATTGATCTCAAGATTAATGGCAATGAGTATTTTACCATAATAAATTTTTAAATTTGATATTCACCATATTTTTTGTATTACCCCTTTTGCCTATTATAGACGTGGACATCTATTCCTCTACATAAATAAAAGATGATTTAAGTCATCTTAAATTTTAACCTCAAATTCTCAGCAACCAGGGACATGCAGCAGGATGCAGACAGCTGGAAGAATACTAATAACAGAATAGAGGGAAATGTAAGCTGAAAAGGGTCTAGTGAGAGGCTCCAGTGAATCTGGTACCACCCCCTTGAGAAGATGATTAAATAAATTATTACCTCACCTGGCCAGCACTCAGGCATGTTTTGAGGTGGCTTGCTTCACTTCTCTGAGCTTTCCTTTCCTACTTGACCTTGGTGCCTTAGTGCGCATATGACCAGGTAGGAGCCCCAGTCACGTAAAGGGGGAATGGATTAGACGAACTGGGTGAGAGGTATAGTCACTATAAGAAGGTACTGGTACTAAATACAGAAAACAGTTTATGCCAAAGGCTGTTGGAGGAATCAATTCTTAGGAACCACTCATGAAAGGAGAAATCTATGGTCAGAAAAATCTTTAGCAGCACTTGGTACCCCATAAATTTTGAAAGCAGGGATAGAAAGTGCTTATTTCTCTTTCTTATTCACTTCAAATTCCCCAGTCAAGACAGAACCCTTTTGTTTGTATAAGTAAAATAATAATTCTGATTTTTCCCTAGATAACAGATTTACCCAGCTAATCAAAGGCTCATCCCTGAGTAGCAGCTATTTACTAGTGTAAATGAGATAATCCTTTCCACATGGAAGGACCTATTCATCAACATCTTTCAACTTGCTGCCTCAATTTTTCTGGCTCTTCCACACTTCTTCACAATAGACATATTGATTGCCACATAAATTTCAACCCCATGCTGGGCATCAAACCAATCTGATTGAAGGAAGAACTTCAGCAGTCTCTTGATTCTCTCTTTCAACAAAAGGTAACACTTGGACACTGGTCAAGCAACTTGCAGGCATCACTGTTACATATTTCACTTCCTACAGGACAGGCTATCCTTGCACTGATCATGGGACGTGAGTGACTACAGAGGCTGCTTTTGCATCACTAGACTTTATCCTCCCTCCACTTGAGTTTTAGAGTCAGAGATACCTTCTTGGACCTCACTACTCCAAATGGGGTTCACTGGTCTTCATTTTTGCTTTACTTTTTATTATATCCACTGTTTCCAAAAGCCTGCCTCGCCTTGTCCCCACCTTTCCAGTCCAAGTCCCTGCCCCTTACAGTCTCCTCCTTCTCCCAGTGCAAAGAGTAGATCTTTCAGATTCTAGCTGTAAAGTTTTGCCAACAGATTCAGCCTACTTATTATCACACCCAAATCTTTATCTTTGAAACTTTATCTCAGTTGTGACTAAACATAGATATCATTATAGGCCTGCCCTACCCATCTCATTGATCCACAGCATTCAGGGAGCTGTTTCCCCAAAGTCTGCCCCACCTTCTTAATAAATTAGCACTAAGCTCTGACCCTTTTCACACCTGTCCTGGCACAACTGATAAACATGAATCCTGAGATAAGGAATACAACTACCTTTTACCAGTCTTCTGTTTCACATTTTTTTTAAAAAAAGGCTTACTCACCACTTTTAATAAGAAGCATACTTATTTGAAGAAGATAGCATATAAATAAGACAACACTGTATGCACTAGAGTTAAACAAAAATAAATTTTATTGGTTTGCTCATTTCATTTCACCTTTGTTCTCTCAAACCTGAGCATGTTACAGATGATCAGCAAGCACATACAGGTACTTTCAGCAGTCAAAGCATTACATACATTCTTTAAAGGAGAATGGATCACTAAAAACAGAATTTTTATTATTTCTTTTTGTTTTGAAGTAGTACTAAAATTCAACCCAGTACCCCACACATGCAGTGCAAGTGTTCAACCACTGAGCTACATCCCCAGCCTGTTTTAATTTCTGTTTTGAAATAAGACCTTGCTAATTTGCCCATGCTGATCTCCAACTTGAATTCTCCACCTCAGCCTCCTGACTAACGAAGACGGGCCTCTACCACAGTATTTACCTAAAAATATTTTAGGCGACGTGAAGAAACAGCAGTTTATATAAGAAAGAAAGGTATCTAAGCAATGTGGGCCACACTTCCATCTTATGCATCAGGCCCTGTGCTCAGTGTTTAATTTGTCTCCTTGTATAGGAGAAAGAATTGACTGCTGAGAAATTAAGAGCTAGTGTGTAAATACATATGCACACATGTAATTTAACTGACTAAAATAATTTTCAGACAGGGTTTGAGGGCATTCTTTTCAAACATCAGGATCTCCCCCCAATTTTTATTGACAAATGATGCAAGTTGATAATAGACAGTTGTGATGGTTATCTGTAGTATTATCGTTGTGGTTTGTGTCTCGATGTCTCCCAAAAGCTCATAGTACTGTGGGATATTCCAGAAGCAGATGACACTGACAATCCAGCTGAGCATCTGTATAAGCAAAGCTGCATGTTATTGTTCTCGGTCATCATTTCTGATGAATTCAGAATCTTACTCTCTGTATTCTTCACTGTGCCTGCCATTTTGCCCAGTGGCTTACAGTATTAATGGGTGGATGGATGCTACATTGTGCACTATGAATATATGACACAATAATAGATTTTGCTTCATGAAAGTGTACAATTGTTTTCAGAAAGGCCTCACAATTCCATGGCTTATTCTTAGCCCACAACATGTTTTTTTGTTTTCTTTTGTTTTCTGCTCCACAACTTTTTATTACTATCAATTATTATAAGACAAAAATTTGAGTAATTGTAAAGAGAATATGGGTCTAAATATGTAGCGTTCAGCCCTGTTTTCTTTCCTTTGGGCCACAATTCAGATTTTAAATGCACAATCACAATATGTATGCCAAATTATTTTCTTAAGGCAAATATGATCACATTTCCCTGCTATAAAGGATCAATAAAGTACCCATTTGATGAACTTCACGGTTCTCTTTTTTCTAGTGCGAATTGGTTTGCCCAGGGTATAATCAAGCCTGGCATCTGGACTTAGTCCAGTGAGCTAGTTCTTAAAGCTGGCCTTGTTATCTTCATGTTTATCATGTTTGTTACTTGCATGTTTATTTTTCTGGTTCTCAGCTTTCTCTCATCTCTACAATGTATTGTTTAGTCCAAATGATCTCTAATGAAAGTGCCAGATCTATAATTTGAAGTTTCAGTGTTAGTTTAAAAAGCTAAAATCAACAAACTCGTTGAATACATTCTGAAGAGTTGATGTAAGGAGCATCCAGGTGTTTCTCTGCTGCTTCCTGGCTAGACAGTTTGCAGTACAATAGCTGTAAGGAGCAATGGATAAGAGGGTTAGCTCTGGAGTCAGATTACTGGGCTTCAAATACCAGTTCTGATAACTACTAGTTGTGCAACTTTAAGCAATTTGTCTCAGCCTCTCAGCTGATGCAGATTCATGGAACTTTTGCTGAATCACTTGGAAATGAAAGGACTTTTTTAAAAAAAATCTTCCTGGTGTCGGGATTTAGTGTGTCATAGCACTATATTTGGTAGCACTATACACTGGCATGAGTAGTTTAACTACCAAGGAACAAAAAAGGACTGTATATTCAGATCTCAGAGTCTGGAATGAACCTATTGTCCAGGAAACCGAATGCAAATTAATGTTTGCCTGCAGCTACCTTCCTCCCCTTCTAAAAGCTAACCTTCCCTTATTCAAGTTTTCTAATGTTCCTATGACATTAATCTAGGCAAGAGTCACTCCAATTAGCAAAAAAGATGGCAATTCCACATGCTTATACAGTACTCCTTGGCGAAAACTGATTGATTCAGATAGATTGACTGTGCAACTTCTTATCTATCTGTGCCCTACTTTGTAAGGACAATTCAAACTGTCTGTAGAAGCTTCTATCTTAACTATAGTTTACTCAGATTTCTTTCTTTTCTCAACTCTTAGTTTTACTGCACCATATGAATAGACAGCAACTTAAAGATCATCTCCTCTAATTCCTTTCCAAAAGAAAATCTCTCCTAGATGTCCATACTTGTCAGTAACTGGCACAATGCTGTATTATGGCTTGTATTCTTTTCTTACTGGTTCACATGTAGTCTTGTATGCTAAAAAAAAAAAAAAAAAAAAAAAAAGCCCTACAAGTTGCACATGGTGAGAAAGAGCTGTGTATAGAGACCTCACCTGCTGTTCATGGCTATAGCTGGCCACGGGCAAGATGTTAAGACTGAGCCATAGCCTGTCTTTTATTCAACTTCAACCACAAAGAAATGAAGGTGGTGAAATGACAGTTTAGTTCTAACATTGCACAGGTCTCTTCTAATAGATGATAAGTTCTCAGGGAGAATAACACACCTTAATAGTTTTTATATCCCTATTACCAAGTTCAGCCTAAATATAGCATGTTCTCAATAAATGTTTATTGATATGAAAAGTATGCTGTGCATCTCTTCTACTCTTATAGCACCCAGCATAATATTGGCTGCATAGGTGGTTTTTGTACATTATCTCATTTAACTGCATTTAATCTGCACTATACCCCTAAAGACTTGGTGACACTATCAGGACCATTTTTCAGATGAAAAATGTGAAACTCAGATAGGAAACCTGACTAATTTTTTCATGGTAAGTCAAACCCAAGTCTGTCTAACTTGAAGTCCAAGTGCTTTCCATGTTTCAAGAGGACTCTGGTATTGCACATTTTTTAATTTCCTAAGATTTTTTTTTTAATCTGTATTCTAAACGCACTCAGATGTTCATGACCTACAGTTGCATTGGAGAAGGACTTGTGGCTGGTGGGTCAGAGATGTACCAGTCCCTGGCCTTAGTCATGGTGTGCTCCTGTGGGGACTGAGAGGCAAGCTGGTATCTTTTTCATGAGGAGGTTGGATCACAAAATTGATTACCAATGAACTTGAGGATTGTTATGGAGGGTTAGAGGTATCAAAGTCAATGCGAGCTAAAGGCATAAAAGCAGAAAAACCAAGAATCTTGCAAAGTAAATTTATTTATTAAAGGATAGAGCAGAATGACAGAGAGAAAAACAAATGAGAGTCCAGTTCCACCCTTGAGAGGGAGAACTGCTGCTCAACAACTGACTGCTTCTCATGAGGCCTACTGATTTTTCCTATATATGTCTTGCACGAGGTTCCCTTTATCCATTTAAGAAACTCCCCTGAACAAGTCACACATATGGTACCTGTCTGTACCGACCCAGGTGTGGGGGATTTTTAGGCAAGAGGAAGAGTCTTCACTGCCCCATGCTTTACGTATGAGATATCCTTGACCTCCTAAGACATGTAGTAATGTAAACTTCTCCTAGCTGTACTATGAAGGGATTGAGAACATATCCAATCTTGCTGTAGATGCCGGGCATTCTGAAGTCCTGGTAACGATAAATCTGCCAAGGAACCAGAAAATGAAAATCCAAAAGAATGCTCCTCCTGACCTTGTTGTATCTCAGATAGTGAGAGTCACTGTACTGGAGAGTACTTGTAAGGAACCATGTTCCAAGAAAGCTTTTTAAAGTGGATTTTCTGTAGCTAGAGAGGCACAGATTCCAATGTTACAATCCAGTTACTGCTTGACTTAGGGCTTCCCTCCCTAAAACAATTACATCTGTCCCATAAGGCTAAGCAACTACAGCAGCATCAGAGAAAGGGACTAGAGTAAGGCGTTCCTTCTAAGTGAAGCTAAAGAGTGGGAGAAATCGGGAATGGAAATTACTTTCCAATATCCTAGAGAAAGATAGATATAATACGCCCTTCAGGCTTATTAGAGCTATATATATCATAGGGAGCTATTTAAGTGTGCACATTATAGTTCAATAATCAAAACCAGTATTGAACAGATTCATATGACTTCCTAATGTAACTTTACACATGATGTTTCCTATGAACAACTGGATGATTGATTTCTTAGGGCAAGATTATATTTCTCCAATTATGGAAGAAGAAACTGAGGTAGAGACACCTGCCACTGTGATCTTAGCTTCACTTCTGTCAGAGCAGGACAAAAACCAAAGTCTGCTGCTGGTACTCTTGCTTCCCTATTTGCTTGCTTGCTTGATTCATTCATTTATGATTCAGGACTGATGTTTACCTACTATGCGTGGTTGAATAAGATGGTGCTAAATACTCAAATTTTTATGTAGCTGCTGCTTCAAACTCACTCTTCTATGCCCCTCACCCTGACACTCTGTCCTTCTGAACCTCCACAGGATCCAACAAGAAACTGGATTTCATGTGCCAATGTCCTTCCTGATGAAATGCTTCCATGTTGTGTTGGTGATTAAATATATTTTACATTAAATCCATACTCCAGGTACAACTAGGCTCCAGGTACAGTTTTATCCAGTGAAGATACAGCAGTGCCCTGCAAAGGCTTGACCCCAAGCACTTCAAAGCTGTGCATTGGGAAAAAGTAGAAAAATGAAGTCAGGCAATCTTTTCTGCTGTACTTCGTAAGTCAGGGAGCTCATCACTATATGAAGTGATGTGTTCTCATCTTAGATCTAGTCGCAGTGTTTTTCATTACACTGAGCAGAGATCTACCTCCCTGTGACCTCAGCTGACTGGGCCTTGTGACGCCCCACCCCTCAGGGCAGGGTCAAATAAACTAATCCCTATTTTCCCTGATGTCTTTCTTACATTTGAGAGCAGCTTTCATATACTCTTCTGACTTTTTCCTGTGTACTTTCTCCTGCTGAGACTCTTGTGCCCTTGACTCAAAGATGAAGAGATTTCTATAGCTGTCTTGGTCCTCAGGAGACCTTAGAATTCTCTCTCTCTCGCTCTCTCTTCTCCAGATATGAGACCACCTGCCAAATAAGTTTAAAACTAAGTTTTCTTAATGATCTGATATGTAGCCTTTTTACTGCATCATGAAACACACTTCCAATTCCTACATTTCCAGAATTGCTCCCAAACTCTAAATATGACACAGTCACTCAACACTTCATTATGCCCTTCCTCTCCTTTAGTCAATCATATTTTATATTAATGCTAACTAATCTGAGAAGGTAGAAATTTTGCTGGCATCTCAATCACATTGTGGAGGTATTGCACTTTCAGTTGAATCAGTAGCTCTCAAGGCTGACTGCATATCAGAAGCATCTGGAACATTTATCCAAAGTACCAATGCTAAGTCTACTCAAGAGTGATTAAATCAAGATAGATCCTAAGCATCCGTAATTCCCCCAGTTAGTTCTGTTTTACAATAAGTGCCAAGAAGCACTGCATTAGAGAACACTACCTCATTTTCCCAAAAGGAGAGGATCAATATTATATTTAAACCCAAGAAGGGAAGGTGATTGGTTCTGAGCATTTGATTTCACTACTTTAGCTCAATTTTTTTTATAAAGGAAAAAAGCTTGGCTTGGCCTTATTTCTTTCCATCTATACTCAAAGATATACATTGACATGACCTTCTCTTGTACTTTGACCCATACCTTGAACTTGTATACAGGCCTGAAGTCCCCAAGTCTTGTAGGACATGCGCATTCTGTATAGATACCTTCACATTATCTCTCAGTGCCTGTTCAAGAAAGAGTCTCATTATAGACATTTTACAGTGTGGGTGCATATATGCCCAGAGCACAGAGAAACACTCCAGTTGGCAGCAATCAGCTATTTGGTGATGTCAGAGGAGTACTTGTTCTCATCCTCATTTATTGACAATGTCCATGCAAAGCACAACTCGGTCCTCATAAATTTTATATTTGGTTGGAAAAATAGGTTACAAAAAATATGGATGTATGCAAAAGGAAAAAGGAAATATACATGTTAAATTCACCGAATAAGTGAGCCACAGCTCTGAAGGAGACATGCCTTTTTACCACACACCCTTCCCGTCATTTCTGCATCTGTGCTTGATCCACTTTGCAAGCATCTCCTTTCAGATACTGCCATGCATTAGTTGTAGACAGACATTTGAATGGAAAGCTTTTCCACTAGGTCGTGATTTTTTTTTTTAAGATAGGCACTGTGTCTTCATCATATTTGTATCTCCAGTTGCAACCACAGTAACTGATACATCACCCATGCTATAAAATAATTTGCTGATGAGTGCATGTCCTGACAATGGACTGTGTGTGACTAAGTGGTGTACATTGTACACATCCTCCCAGGTGCTCAGATCACCCTTCTTATTTCCTCAGGGTCCCAGGGCCCAGTAAATGGGTACTTTAAAGGTGCCTAGTGCTATTTGCAAGCCTACTTCTTCACCTGCTTTAGCCTTTCTACGTTTCAAGGCTTAGTTCTCAGGCAATCAAACAGTGACCTATGAGAAAAAAAAAGATTAAAAAATTATGACTTTAAAGCTAGAATTTGAAGATAGGGCCCACTTTTGTATGTATGTATATATGTATGTATCTATCATCTATCTATTTATCTGTCTATCTTCTTTTCCTTCCTTTTTTTTGAAGTATCATAATGAAAGATAGGCTATGTGCAAGGAAGGAACAATGGATGAGAAGTCACAGGACATAACATGTACTTATGACTTTCAATTTAGTGACTCGGGACATTTCTTTCTTATCTTTAAGATGATGAGATTCCACTAGGTAATCTCCTGGGTGAACTTTCATTGCAGTATCATCCTTTACACTTGCTTTTCACCTATTATAGTGATTTTTAAATAAGGCGTGTGCTTCTTTATCTCCTTTACAACACCATAGGAAGGAGGACTCATATATATTAGGGAAAGAACTTGGACGGCAAACTTTTGCTTTGGTTCAGATGAACGGCAGCCAGTCACATGCTTGTCGGTGAAATCTTGTGATTTCTGAGACTTGCTTTCTCCACTGGAGATGTAGGAAATGGCCCACATGCTATTAGAGTCCTCTACGGGCCTTAGTTTACGTTTCAGAAATCTGAGTGCACAAGCAAATGGGCAAAAGTTGTCTTATTACCAATGTTCAGTTTGTATTGTATTTTGTGCCTTGATTTCTACCTCCATCACCAGCTCATGTGCTCTGATGGCTTTTTTTTTTCTAATTAAGCACTATTTTCCTATTAAAACAATGCTCCAATATAAAGCCCAGCTGATGACCTACTGAAATGTTACTACAAAAGAGATCATGCTGTAAAGAGTAACAGAAGAAAAGTTGGTGGCCAATCAGAACAATCCTCTGGAAGGAAAAAGAAAAAGACAGTGAGACCCCTAGGGGAAGAAGGAGAGGCGCAATCTATATGTTCAGAGTCAGAGTGAACCCTGACCAGGACGAATGTCTGGGGAATTCGCCTACCCAATCTCTGGACAATTGCATTGTCCTGCCCCTGTGAAGAGCAGCAAGAGCGAAGAGGTTCTGCGACGGAATCCTGACCAGCAGCCAACCCACCTGTGCATTGAGGGGAAGCCTCCCGACTCAGTCCAAACACCCTCAAAGTGTCCTATACAATGTGACTGTCCGGAGTCCTCTGGAAATCCGAATTCCATCTCTAGCCCTTTAGGCAGACCATTCACAGGACGTCCTGAACCCATATCTGTCTCGCGCTGTCTTGTAAGGTAGACGTCTCTGCGGCCTTCCACTCCTCAGCTCCCCTGAGAAGGCCTCTTTCCGCAGCCCAAATACAAACACCCAGAGAGATTAAAATATCACGTTTGGTTAGCACTGAAGACTTTCTGCCGGGTTCATTTCCAGACCCTGTATGTCGGTTCGACTGTCCATCCCCCTCATCAAGTGTCCAGTTGTTGTGGATAACACGCAAATGAGCATGAGCATATGAATGCAGATAAATCACGTAACAAAAAAATAACCTCCTGAAAGTGAAATGTAATTACCAGGATAAAAAAAAAAAAATTGCACCCAGTTTGGAGAGCCTATCACATCTCACGTCTCATCGCGCAGCTCTCCCAACACTGCTCCTGTTGTGTCAGACAGTGGCAGTGTTGAGCCCGAGAACGCGCGCCCAGCCCGTGGCGGTCCCCGCGGTCGCTCAGTCTCCGTGGCCGCCTCCGACTCGCAGG
>NW_022900942.1:39644986-39646677 GCF_012274545.1 Fukomys damarensis | reverse complement strand
AGGGGGAAGGAAAGGGGTGGGAAGGCGGCAGGGTATTTTTTTCTCTCTCTCTTTCTCTCTCTTTGTAACTTGCAGGTTAAGTGGAGCTAGAGAGCTACATTGTAACCTAGTTGGATGGGGGGGTGTATCAGAATCAAACGTGTCCTTAATAGAGAGAAGAACAGGCAAGAAGTGGTCCAGCCGGCGAAGGTTGGTGTACGCTTGTGTTCTGGCTGTGTGTTAGTCTTTCTCTGAAAATTCTTCATGGTTTTGAGTGTCTTTCTGGTGCTCTCCGGTTCGGGAATTCTGAAGAGACAGGAATCCCCTTAAAAGCAGACGAATGCACGCATTGTGTGCATTTCACGAGAAGCAGTGGGCTTGGGAATTAAAGGCAGGCTTCCCCGTTCGGTGGTTTCCAGTGGGAAATCACTCCGGAAAGGAAGCCCTTCCGTATCGATTTATTGTTTTTGTCTTCCCAACGATTATCTCTTTGACCAAAATATTGTCGGAGAAGTTCCACAGAGACAAAGTCAGGTAAACTAGACTGGGCAGATCTTTAGCAAGATGGTGATAACGGTGATGCTGTCTGGGGTGTTTGTTTGTGATGGGAGTATTGTTGGGTAATTGCAATTTCTGATCAGTAGAGCATGCTGGTTCTAAAAAAATAAGTCACTGCTGAAATGCCTTCTTCCAGCCTCCTCCCCTAACCCACTACCATCACCCCTCCTCCCAGACCTACACTACAATTCTGAAATTGGATCCAACTGGAAATATTTTCTTTGGCGACAGGAAAGTTGTGCAGTTGGACTTAGGAGATGAGGCTAGAGGTACTGGAACCATGTGTGTGTGTGTGAGTGTGTGTGAGTGTGTGTGTGTGTGTGTGTGTGTGAGTGGGGGGCCTTCTGATTGCCCCCGGGACTGTTTTTATCCTTTATGTGTCTGTGCGGGATTCTCAACGTGTATATCTGTCTAAAAGGACTGTTGAGGAAAGGATTTCCGATTTGTTTCCGTTTCAAATAAACTGTCCTGATAATCTCACGGATGATGTGTAATACTCGACGGGCAATTTGTGTGTCTTCTTAACCCAGCAGAAACTGTTCTCCTGAGGGGAGTTTATTCTGGGATTCTACAGCAGCTTCTTTGCCTTCCCAGCCCCTTACCTACACCTTTACCAGTAAAGTTTGATTGGAGCCCATGGTCTCTAAGGAAATACTGATATTAGTGGTTTTTCCTCTTAGGCTCTTTTCCCTTCTTTTTCTTTTCATTCCTTCACTTTTCGTCCTGTTTGTAGATTTGTGTTGTAAACTTTCATAAAGTAGCTGTCACCGAAGCTGGGAGTTTGGACCCCATCCCCTCACTGTCCTGTAGTTCACACAGGTAAATCTAGGTCTCATCTGAATTCAGCTCCATTTGCCAAGGGTACTTGTGTGTGTTTTGTGGGGCGGGAGGGGGGGGATGGAGTAAAAGGCCTTGGAGAGGAAGAATGTGTCACGTGCAGGCCATAACTGCAGCGCTTAGCCCAGACCAGGAAAGCAAGACTTTGCTTTGCACACCCCAGTGAGATGTGTCGGGGTCTAGGATGGGAGGCGGGGCCAACTGGCTGGGTGGGGGGGCGTGTGAGGGAGGAGAAAGTTTGTAGGTTCAAATTGTATCCAGTTTACAATCCCTGCTCCCTCCCTCCCCTTTCAGTCCTTTTTTTTTTTTTTTTTTTT
>NW_022900942.1:39532413-39644807 GCF_012274545.1 Fukomys damarensis | reverse complement strand
TTTTTTTTTTTTTTTTTTGGCTTCCACTGCCTTTAAACTCCTTGAAGGAGGGAGTCTGGATCTCTTTTGCTAGAAGGTAGAACTCCCAGGTTTCAGAGCAAGTTGAAGGTGTTAAGTTTTCTCCTGTTTAATCTCCTTGCCTATTACCAGAAAAGGGTGTTAGGAAAGAGGGTTTGAAGCAAATCAGAAGAGGAAGAAAGCAAGTTGAATACAGAGCATTTGAAAACTGTAGGGAATGTAGCCTCAGAAGACAGGGGACCAAGTACTCCTAGTGCACACAGTCACCTCCTTCCACATTAAGAAAAACCATCCAGGTCTTGAGAAGTTGAATTGAGAAGTGGTGTTAGAGCTGGGCTGTGGGAGCTATAGCCACTACAGTAACCTGAGTTGAGCTGGGGGATGTGGTGAGCAAATGCCATCAGGAGCCAGAGGAGGGAAACAGACTTGTCTCTCATAGCAGGGAAAATAAATGTGTGTCACTGGAATAAACAAACGAGGTGGAGGAGGGGATGGCTTGTAGTGAACATGAGAAGGAAGGGTTGTCTGAGAGGCAGCAGTGTCTGTTAGGAAGGGGGCCACTTCTAGCCTGGGAGAAAATATCAACTGCCTTATATGTTCATGAATGGGCTAGGCCAGGGAAGGTTTGTAATCTGATCTTTTGCATGTTAACATCAGAATGTTACATAGGAAGCCTCTGCTGGGAGGCCCAGTTCTGGACTTCTTGCAGGGAAAACCTGTAGGTATCCTGGAGGGAACTGAACAACCCTGATACCCTGAGGGCTTCTGGTTTTGAACTTGCATTGCTTAAGCGAGTTACTTTGTAAATCACCTGTTTTCAGGGTAGGTTGGGGAAGAGAAGAAGCCCTGCTTGGGATCTTTGTAGAATTTAGTTGAAAATGATCAGTGGGGAAAGGCAGGAGGCTGGATTTTGCTGAAGAAGAAATAAGTAGGTGGATACTTTCCCTTGGGTTCCCTATTCCTTTTCTGCTGTTACCTTAACTTTGAATTCCATTAGGGGCTGAATCGATTCTTCCCTGGCACAACAATGTACATCCAGGAGAGGAGAGATATTGCAATATGATCATTATTTTTAGTGGTGAGTCAATTTCTGCTCTGAAGCATCTATATACTATGCAAAAGGAAGAAGATGAGAAATAACTAGACGGATGGGACATCCTTTCTGGGTTCTGTGGAGACATTGAAACTTGGCTGGGCCGTGGCCTCCCAGAATGCCAGTTTTTCCCTTGGAGACTTGAAGTTTTAATTGAAACCAGAAAGCTATTGAAGGCAGACCCGGCCAATGTAACCCTGTTTTCTCTGATGCTCAGGGATGGGAAAAAATGATTTTTTTTTTATTTTTTTGCTGATGGCATTTCAAGTTGCTTCAGTTTTGCTACCACCAGAAGAATGGAGTAAATTATTATTAACGTATTTCATTAACATTGTAAGAGTTGCAGTACCCTAAAGATGGGATGATGGGATTTAATTTGTTTAGGGGCCCAGGGTATGGGGGCGTCCTAGCAGAGGGTAGAAGTGGGGAATATAAAAGCTTGCTCTGGTGCTAGAGGATTAGCAACTCCAAATGCCTCGGAAAATCAAATGACAAAGGGAAAGGGTTTACTTTGGTTTACAGTTTTGGAATTTCTACCCCTGATAGGTATGCCTCAGTGTTAGTGTACACTGTGGTGGGAGCACATGCATGGTGGAGCAAAACTGCTGCTCTTATGGCCAGGAAGCACAGGAAAGAAAGAAGAAGGAGCTGGGGTCCTCAAATTCCTTTCCAGAAATGGCCCCAGTGGCCTCCCACTTACGAAGACCTCCCACTTAGGCCCACACCTCTTAAAAGCTTTACCACCTCCCTCTCTAGTGCCTTTCTTGGGATCAAACCTTTGATATATGAACTCTGGGGAAGGGATTCAACATTCAAACTATAGTGCCCTGTGAGCTTCCATAATGTTTCCATCTAGAATGAAGTAGGTAGAAATACCACCATCATGCCCATTGCTATAAGTTTTATACTTTGTTTAGAGCTATTTCTAAAGGCAACCCTGGTATTTCCCAACCTGCCATGAAGTTGCAGACACTTTGGTCAAGCAGACACTTTATAAAAGCAGAAAAGAAAATACCAGGGAATACACAGCGTATACTTCGTGACTACCAGTGCTGATGCCCACTTACATTATTGCTTGACTTAAATTTTCATTTCCACCTGCACTTAGCCTTCTGCTAGAGTATGCTGCCTCCTTCAGCACACCAAGTTGGGGCTAAAGTCTGGAGGGCCCATACCCTTAGCTGCCTTAGTCTAAGTTAATAGCTTTTACATTTCTCATCTAGAAGTTTCATAGATTCAGGCCAGAAAAACTTTCTATTTAGAGATGTTTTACTTCATTAAAGGGTAACTTTTAGGGTTGAGAAAACATTTTCTTTTAAAGTGGTCCTTGGCTTAGATACCAGCAGTTGACTTCCTGTCCTGTTCAGAGCAAATGATGCTAGGGTCAAGTGAAGAATGTGGGCCGCCTTGAAGAACGCAGGATTCCTTGGGACCAAACAGCCACCTCTTCCCCAGGAGCTGATGATGGATTTTGATACACAGACCTACGTAAAGCAGTTATAGGTAAAGACAGCTCAGCTGATTCAGCTAGGCAGAGGGCAGGGGGTGAAGGCTGAGAACTTTGTCAGTTTGGAAAAATATTTCCCTGATCCCTTTCTTTCTTTTCTCACCCAAAATACTCCCTTTATACGCATGGAATTTTGTTCTTTTCAAAAATATCTTCCTATCACACCCGCCCCCTTGGTTCTCTTGAGGAGGGAAGCCAAACACGCATATTATCCCCATTCAGAAGATGAGGCCATGAATACACTGGGTTGCCTGAGGTGACACAGCTTGGTGGCCGACTTGGGTCAGACTGCTGTTGTAAAATGTGAACAGTTTCATTTTGGATGTGACAAGATCTGAGTTGGATCTTGTCTCTACTACTTCCAAGTTAAACGACACCCCCCCACCCCCAGCAAGTTCTTTAACCTCTTTAAGCCTCTGTAACCTAATCAGGGAAATAGGGACAAAGGTGACTATACCTCATATATTTCATACAAATTGGAATAATTAAATAAGACCAGCTAATTTCTGTGACTGAACTCTAGACAGTTTTCCAGGCTACATTGTGGAAACTGGTGCCTGGAATTACTACTGTATTGCCATAGTCCAGAGATGAAGAAACCCTTGGAATGATCAGAAATGCCAACAGGGTCCTGGGTGTTCTAATAATTCAACTGACTATGCATACACTGATAATTCAGATTAGTTCTTGTATATATATTTATTTATATATGCATATATGTTGCATTTTTAGATGCCTACTGCACAGCGTCTGAGGTTGAAAATCTTATGTGATATCCAGTTGGACTCAAGGAAGTGATGGTGCTCAGGAGATGCCCTTTGAATAAAGAATCAGGAGAAACAAAGGGGAAAAAATATAGCCAGACAGAGAAGAAAGGAAAGGGAAGAAAGGGGAAGGGGAAGGTCTCATCAGAGTACCATAGAGGTTGGGCAGTATCCTTCAGGACATCATGTCTGTCCTCACCAAATAAAATCATTGTTAACAAGGTTATCTCTGCCCTAGCAAATCCAGGAATTTCTCTGAAATCGGGAAAGTTCGTAGAGTCTGTTGGCTCCCAGCTCTTCTAAGTCTCTCCTCTCCCTCCTTCCCATGATTCCTAGCTGGCCCTGTGGAGCAGCCTGCGCGGGGTATCTTGCAGGGCTCTGGAATGAACCCCATTTGATGCAATGCACGAAGCTCTGCTCCTGTTAGACTGGTTTCCTCACTGACCCTGGGCATGCTGTCATCTGCCCACTTCCACATCTGAGCTCTGTTAGAGTTGCCACCCTCTATCTGAAAGTTGCTCTCACTGGTCCCTTTTAATCAGAGCATCTACCTCTTAGGACAGCTGGTACCACCCTGCCTCCGCAGTGGGGAAACTATTCACTTCTCACCAACTCTCAGCTTCTTGTCCCCAGTTTCCAGAGTAATTCAGTCTAAAGCAAGTGCCTGGCACCCAGTTATGCTACTTTGCTGTTTGTTTCACCTGCCTCTCCAAACTGAGTCCTTGAAGCAAGGGGCCAAACTTGTCCTTCCAAGTCCTGCAACTATTCGTGATTATGATTCGTTGCATGAATGAATCACGGCATTTATGTAAAGATAGAATATTAAAAATAAGTGTTACTTAAGATGTACTAAAGCTTGGCAAATGAAGCAACACTATGAGGACCTCTTAGAGTAATAACTACTTAGGTTAATGGCTTTTTATATTTTTTGGCTATCGTTCAGGGAAATTCACCCAATCTCAGTTTTTCCCTCAGAGAAGAGGTAATATTTAACCACATGTGCATCCTTTCAGTCACTGATTCATTCATTCAATCATCAAATATTTATTAAGTGCCTGCTAGAGTCTCATCACTGCTCTAAAACACACAGCTCCTGACTTTCTCTGAAAATTCCAATCACATTTCTGTCCACTGCACTCATTTTGGCACTTAACCATGCAGTTGCTCAAGTCCAAGTGCTTTTCTACTCCTCAGTGACTGGGTGAGCCTGACCACAATGAAAAATACTAGAAAAGGCTGAGCAGAAAAAGACACCTAACAGAGAAAATTTCATAGAGAGGCTTGAAAGGCAGTCTGCAGGCTGTTCTGGCCACCAAATAGCATATGATATGGGTTAAATTGCTTTTCTTTTCTACTCTTCCCCTGACCTATTGGAAAGTGAAAAACTTAGGGTTGATGTGGATGGTCCCTTCTGAAATTCTGGGACTCTACAGCTATATGTATTTTTAAAGTTGACCTGAAGTTCAGGGCACCTCAGACCCTTTTAATGGGATCCCAATAACTGCTCAAACCAAACCCACTGAGAGTTAATGTGCTTTGCTTGGCATTTGATGTGGGTGAGTTACTGAAGGAGAAGGCAGTGCCTTGGGGTAAACTGAATTGGGAGAAGCAGCTCATTTAGAACAGAACAGGTTTATAGGAATAGAGAGAGGAGGGGATGGTGAGCTCCATGAAGAGAGTTACCACACCGAATCATGTGGAAAGAAGAAAAGAGTTAAATTACCCTCACTTCATTTAAAGACTAGTCGTCTTTAGTAAAATAATTGAGTTGAAACAAGGGAGATGGTACCAACTCAGCTTCTGGAAAGTCCAAAGTTAATGTCTCTGCCAGGTCTTGGCTACTGCTTCCTGTTTCCTGTGTCTAGTCAGCATCTGGAATCTCTGCTATTGGTCCTCTATTCACCACATGGATTTAGGATCTGGGCATCATTTCCTCACGTGAATTCTAAAGTTCCTCAAGGTGTAATACTGGGATATCCTCTCTGTCCCCATAGCACCTGGTCTGCCATGCCACTGGAAACCATTGGCATCCTGTGTTCAGTAATGGACAAAGTGTGGCTTTGTGTTCATTTTGAGCTTAGAACTCAGTTTTCCTAAAGCCAGAACCCTCCATGATGATGTTGGACTGGGATGGGATGAGAGAAATTGGCTTTGACTCACTGTGAAGTTTCCACAGGGTTTCTGAATCACCTAGGGACATATCAGTTGGATAATTAGGAAAAGAAAGCCTCTTCAAACTGATAAGATACTGCAATACTTTTACCCCCAGGATCTTGCAAAGGATTTGCAAGTGAAGGAAAAAAAAAAAAAAGAAAGAAAGAAAGAAAGAAACAAGCATACTGTGTAAAAGCAGTTTGTTCATTATTCCTTCTGTTTTCCATTGATTCAGTCTTGTCAGTGGAAAGGAACTGCACGGAGTTTGAGTATGGACTTGGAAAGATATCGAGATCGGAGAGGCTGAATTTGGTGGATCCAACGTAGTACACCGAGAATGCTCATTGAAGACGAAGGGGCACCCATATACCTGTAGCATGCAGAATAATGAAATCTGGATAACAAGTCTTGTGTGATTAATGGTAGCTGTGTCCATGACCTGTTGTTATTTGAGCAATGAGATCTTTGATTTTTTTTTTTTAAGTATTGATTAATAGCAGTGGCTAGAAAAAGGATGATTTGATGTGAAAACTCTGTGGGCTTGCTTTCTGCTTGTTACTCTGTACTCTAGAGTTCTATTACCATCAGTTTTTTTTTTTAATTCACAAATATTTATTAAACTCTCAGCATTGCCCCTCTGTGAACCATTGTGCGGGATACTCTTGGCAGAAAAGGTCTGCTATGGGATGTATCTTTTGCCCTTGGAGAATGGACAGTACATTTTGAGAGACATGCTTAGTGTAAAGGAGAACCATCAATCTGCAGCTAATGCAGGAGCATGATTCCAGATGGAATTTTGCTATACTTTGCAGAGCTCAAGTGTAATGAGGGAAGGTTTTGAAGTGAATATGGTTGAGATTTGATGGAAGAAATGGGGACAAAAGAACATTCTTCATGGGTAAAATACCTTTGGTCTAGAGTCAGAGGTAGGATAAAGTTTACGTGTGAATTTGAAATCACCTGTAGGAAACAGATGGTAATGGTGAGTGTGTACTGCATCTTGCAGGACAGAGTAATCCTAAAAATGAAGGCCCACATGGTTGATGTTGAAGAGCAGACATCTTGCTGCTCTGAGGTCTTCTGTCCACAGCAGAGAAGAAAAAGCCCAGAGCCCTCTAAATTGGATACCGTCTACCTGCTTAGGGTATTCATTCAAATGACCAACTTTTCAACACCTTGATTCAACTAAGTCATTTTACTTATTGACATTAGGGATAATGTAACCAGACTCCAATGAATGCTGCAGGGATCCCAAGAAATGGAGGACACAACAAAGTATCTGTCCTTGATCAGGGTGGGGGATGTCCTAAGGTTTCCTAGAGAACAGCGGGCACCTATTAGGCTGAGTGCTGAATTGTAATAAGAGCCCAGGGGGGTCACAACCAGGTTTGGTCAGATAAGAGAAAGTCTCAAGGACTGGGTGGGGTTGGAGCTGCATCCTGAACAATGGGAACAGGACAGTCAAGGTTAGGGGCAGAGCAACAGAGAAAATGATGTACTTGGGATTGTAGAGGGAGACAGAAGACAGTTCAACATAAGGCTCCATCTCCCCAGAGCTCAGCTGAGGAGCTGTGATCACAGTCTTCCAAGTGCTAGGAGAATGGCCTGAGGAGCAGGAGAGAGCAACTCAGAAATGTCCACACACACCACACAGGAAGAATTCTACCATCAGACCACCCGCCTATGCTGATAGATCCTGTGTAACTACAGCTTATCTGTCTGGAGTTCAAAACAGTTATCTTTAAAACAAACAAAAAATTACATATTAGCATTTGAACTGAGGATTGGCCACTCTGTGGCATGTAAAACTCTATGATACTGTAATTTTTCTCCAGAAGTTTAATGTATAATTGGAGAAAGACATGAAGTGGCAGTACCAATGCAAGACTTAAATGACAGCTCCATATAGCTAAAGAAGAAATATCACAAAGGAAGGGAAGTGAAGCTAATATTTGTTTAGCTCTCTGTCATGCAGAGCCATCTCTTACAGCAGAAACATAAATATGTGTCAGATTATACTTTATATTCAAATCATAGTGAGCAAAGCAATTGCTGAATCAGATAGTTCAGAAGTTGAAGAACTTGATTTAGGACTGAACAAACAATAGGATCAACATGAGAGGGTTCTGAAAGCAAGACTAAGGAATGTACGCTCTGTTCAATCATTCATTTTTTCCCCACCCATTGCCTCCAAGTAAGTTTGCCATGTTTACCCTGAATTTACAAATGATTGGTGGAGGATCAGAGTCCAAGTGACCACTAATGGTTGTTATTTGGAGTCTAGAGGCATCAGTAGCCAAAAGACAGTTGGAGTCTGATGGGCTATCTCTGTGATTTCAACAAATCCTTCAACTTCAGTTTTCTTGTCTGTAAAATGGGCACATTGTCAGGTTAAGTCAGATAGTAAACTTGTGGTTAAAATCAGATGGCACACTTAAATCACTTTTAAGGCATGAAGCTTGTTCAAAGGTAGGCTTATCTATTTTGCCATGAGGATCTTCTTTAACCATACTGAGCTGTAATTTGCCATGAAGGTGCACTATGGTCACAATACTTTATTATAAGTCCATCATATTTAACCTATATTGACATTGTGCTGTATGTATTTTTAACTTCTTTTCCCTGTAAGATTCTATGAAGATAGAAGGAAGGACAGGTGAGAAAAATAATGCTCAAATGATGCTCAAAAGAGAGCTGAAATAATGTGGAAACTCAGATGGCTCTGGTTTCAGAACTCACATATGTAGCAGCAACTATGAGCTTCTGATAAAAATCTGGCATCACTTTATGTTTTAGCTATATTATCATACAAAACAGACTTTGGAAACGTGCAATCATGCACAATTAACAGTGGGGTTGCATTTTAGACTTGAAATGTTAGGTGATTTTACTGTTGTGTGAACAATGTAGAGCAGGCTTACATAAATCTAAATGATCTAAGTCATTCACTTCAGATGATTCCTTGATGCAGTCAGGAGATGTGGAAAACAGGAGATGGGTGAAGGTTCTTCCAGTGTAAGTCGGCATACTGTTTTATGGTCAACTTTTTTTAAAGTAGAAAGAGTTGACTTGAAAATAATAAAAAGTGTAGAATAGTAAATACATAAACCAGTATCGTGGTCATTTATCATCAAGTGTTATGCACTGGAATATAACTGTGTGTCCCACACTGTTATATATGGCTGCTGTTGCTGTGGACTTATTCACACCAGAGTGCAAGTATGGCTGTACTGTGACATTACAACAGCTACAACATTGCCAGATGATGGATGATGTTCAGCTCCTTTATAATCCTATGTGATCACACTCTTATATGTGGTCTCTTATGGACTGAAAACTTGTTATTCAGTGCATTCCTGTATCTAGAGTTGATTGTGGGTCAGACACAGGCGATGTGGGATCTTGAGCAACTTACTAATCTCTGTGGACCTTCATTTCCACATCTGTACATTGAGGAAAGGATCTTCTCTATCATAAAGCTGTTGCATAAATTAAACTGATAATAATTATAAAGGGTTCAGCACAGGCTATTGGAATCATTTATACTTTTTTCACTATAATAATCCTCTTTCCTGTACTGTGTGGTTGAACACAGGGAACAGGTAGAAGAATTCAACCTGAAAACCTGTGAGCTGGCCTGCTAGTACTACAGAGATCTTTTCCTAGGAGCCAAGACCCAAGGCTTGTGCTGTTGTGTTGTGCTGTTGGTTCCCAGAGGAGACAGTGTTTTTGCAGTTATACCTGGAACTGTTGATTAATAAACATTGTTCATCCCTGGCCTCAGAATTTTGACTCCTCTTCTTTCCCTGCATGGAGACCCCCAAGCACAGGTCTGATGTCATATGCTTACTTTTGTGTTTAGCTCAGTCAGCCCAGCTGGGCAGAGCTGAGGAACAAGGAGGACCTGATAAAAAAAAAAATGGAAAGAATCAGCCCCACCTTTGTCAAGCAGAGACAAGGCTCAGTACCTGTGACAACTAGGCTGAGCTGGAGAGGTCACAGAACTCAATCATGTTGCCCCTTCATCCTAACAATAATGGTGGGAAGACTAATGGAGAAAGAGGAACTTTCCAAGGCCTTCCACTTCCAAATGGCAAGACACACCATAGTATTGAATCTGGAATTCCTGTCTGAACAAAGTGTTATTTCCTCCATGAGATGAACGGTGAACAGGAAGATAGCAATACTCAAATAACAGCAAAACACTCAATTCAGCAGCTGCAAATTGAACTGGGTGTCTGTGTATCCCACTGTGCAGAGTTGGGGGAGGTGCATCCCTCAGGTCAGTCCCTAAGGTGCTAAAGTGGAATCTGAAAAGAGAAGACAGCACTTAGTCAAAGGCTATCTTGGGTGCCGAGACTATGGGCTGAATAAAATTTAACATAAAATTTGAGCACTTGCTATGATGATCTCAATATGTCCTTTCATAATTACTATCTCGTTTAATCTTCAATTACTTCTCAAAACAGCCCTTGAGGTAGGATTATTACCCAATTTCCAATTGAGACTTGAGCAGATTAAAAATGCTTCCTAAGAACAAAGTTACTAAATGGGAAAAAAAGAGGCTAAGTAATCTAATCTCAGAATATCAAGTCCCTGCTACTTGTTTTCAAGGAGAAGATGGTCTGGACGTTTGCTATTGGACAGTGACTGTCTGCGTTCACTCTGCTGTGAAATGTGTGGAGACCTATTTAAAACATGACCCATTCCTTCACAGAGCTCCTGATCTTGTGGATAAGATAGGCAATTAAATGAAATATTGAGACACAGTTTTCCAATTACTTTGATGACAACATACCCCGAAAGTGAGAACAAGACCACCTGTGTGTGTGTGTGTGTGTGTGTGTGTGTGTAATACAAGTGTATAACAGGGGATGTTGTGATAAAGGTGGGTTTTATGATCTCCATGAACAAGGTAAGATGACCCTATGACCCTATTCTTGAGCAGTAACTTAGAGATAACATAGTAGAGAAAGAAAGAACGGGCAACCAGAACTAGTAGGGAATTATATATAGAATCATATATCAGTGCAGTTCATGAGATGTTGCTGGAGAATGTGGTGGGTAAAGGACCCAGGAAAAGCTTCTTGGAGGAGGTAAAATGTGATCTACTACAAAGCAAAAAAGCCACCTGGATAGAAGCTTTTTCCTTTTCTGTAAACTACTGTTGTATTTGCAGTTTTGGAGAGCTGTCTTGAGTCTTGCTGATTGAAAGCTGAGTTAGGGCTGGGTCCCTTGATACGTTTGCCATTTGTTTATGGAATGTTTATTCTGGAGCATTTCTGCACCAGTAAGGATTTCAGAAAACAGCACTCAGAGCCACAGGCAGTTGAATCTAATGGTATTGGGGTGGTGTTCGATCCAGCCCTTCATTTGGTGTTCTCTGAATGAGGAAACTGGAGTGTCTGTACATGTAACAGGACTGTGCCAGTCTCTGGGGGTACCATGGTTGATACAGGTCCTACCCTCAAGGGTTTCCTGTCGAATGAAAGAGGCAAAAGTAAAACCAAGATCGGCACAAGTGTTCCCTTACCTAATAAGTGCTAGGAAAGATATGTTCTGTGCTACAAAGACACAAAACAAGGAGTCCTGACCTGATTTGCAAAGCTCAGAGAAAAAGTATTTGACCTTGTTCTGAGCCATGAAGAGATGTTAACTCAAGGAACAGGAGGAAGATCCCAGGTGCAGGCAGAGGTGTGTGAAAAACTACATATGACTCTCACTGAAATAACTTAGCAGGCATAGAGAAGGAAGGATAATCACCTACCCCCAGAGTCAAATCCAGTCTCTTGCTATAATCTGACAAAAGATTTTTAAAACTACAGGCCAGTGAGCATAGGTTGAAAACACAGCTGCTTCCTGTATTCATATAGTCAGTTAGGATTACACTTCATCCTTTTATACCACTTTCCCTTACCAGATCAGATAGTCACAATTTCCAGGCATGGGGATATAGTTCAGTGGTAGAGTATCTCCTTAGCATGCACAGGGTTCCAGAGATGATCCCCACCTAACAAACAAACAGAGCAAAACACACAAATGCAAAGAATGAAATTCACCATTTCCGTCAACTACAAAAATCGACAACCTCTGGGTCTACTGCATGGCCAGCTTTAATAAAAACAGCTGAAGACTGTCCCCTCCCTAAATCACATTGTCAAAGGCTATACTTCTCAAAAAACAAAAGGGCAGGATTGGAGAGGGAGGAGTTTTGCGGAGAGAGGACAGTATGGCAATGACTTCTGGGCGGAGATGTTGCTTCCAAAAGAGTCCCGAGGGAGATTAAAAAAAAAAATTGTTGTCATAATAATATTGTGGATCTTAGTTGTTCCAAGCTTCAAACAATCTAGCAGAAGAATCCCCTTCTATTTCAGCCAAACAGTAGTAGGTGAAAATCAGCTGTCAGTTTTCTTCTTGTGTATGTTTAACATCCCCTTCTCCAGATTTTTCATTAAAGCTCTGATTTGTAGTTTGTCGATTCCTGTGGTGTAGTCAAAACCCTGACTTGATGCCACTGAATGTGCATTTGGGAAGAGAGACATAGTGTGGGCCCCTGCGCACCCCTGGGACTGGGCTTCAGCACAACTTTGTTGTCTAGAACCCAGGCAACCCCTTGTGACAGCAACCCAGGAGGGTTTGGCTGGCTTCATGATGGATGCAAAGCCTACTCCAAGGCAGACCAGTCACTCCTCTGTGGCCAGTCCTTCTCTGTATGACTCTCCATCAGAGTGAGTTAGGGGACATTCCAATAGGAGGCTTGAGGGGGGAAAACTAAACAAGACAAAAGGCAGAATAAAATGGGATTAAATATAACAACAGCAAAGTAAAAATTTCCAAACTCTGCCTGACATCTTCAATAGAGAGAAACACACATCAGTAGAATGGAGTCTAAGGTACCCAGGAGGAGCAAGCTGGGGTGAAAAGAAGGCAGAGCAGTTTAAAGAAGGGTGAACAATGACAAGAAAGATCATAGGAACATAAAATGGGCAATTGCAGAATTAAAAATCTGCAGTGAACTCAAGGCAAAGGGAACATGTAAAACACAATTAACTTGGCCTTACAGAAGACAGATTAGGATATATTCTCCCACAAGGCAAAAGAACGAAAATCAGAGAGAAGATAATAGAAACAGATAGCAGAGAGGAGAGTTGTAAACTAAGAATTATGAGAAAAAAACTTAAGAGTCAAATCATTGAATGGAATAAATAAAGGAGAAATAAAAAATGATATTTCTGAACTAGAAGGAACCTATATCTGCATATCCAGCAGACTTGTGGTGTTCCAGGAAAATTAAGGGGAGGGAAACACACACTATGCTCACTTTGTGATTAATAAAATTCCAACACAATGAGAAAGAAAATCTGCAATTACAAAAGCAGAAATCAAAGTGCCTACAAAGGAAAACCAGTCAGTCCAACTGTTTTCTCCTCTTACTATAAATGTGCGAAGATATTCGAGTGTTTTGAGCCAGTAAGTTCTAACTTGAGAATTATAGAGTGCAGCCTGTGTCTTCTACCTGTAAAGATGGAAGGAATGCTTGGTGCTATGAGGATTCTTACAGTAGGGAGCCCAGGGGAATCAAGGGTGAGGAGCAGCATGGGAAGGAATGGTGTTGGAAAAGGGCAGCAGCAAAGCAGGGACTCTTCCTGGACTTGTAAGTGTTTGACTTTAAGATCTTGGGAGGTATATGTGTTGTTTTTAAATTTACTTTTAAATAAGAAGCAAAGAGTTCATGTAACAAAAAAAAAAAATCAAATAAAAACTATGTTAGTGAGGGAGATCAGGAAGACTTGTGTTTTCATTTTGTTGATGAGATACCGAGGCCAAATTGGGGACTCCTAAGAGGCAGAATGAGGCCCAGAATTCACACCTTTTGACACCTGCTATGTCAAGGACTTTGTTTCTACCATACTGTCCCTTTAGAAGACAATAGTCAGGGTGACAGTGGACTGCGCGTGGATGGTGTCCCAAGAGCCAAGCATACAAGGGAGGTGGATGATTCTGGAAGCCCAGCTGGAGTTGCGTTTTTCATCTATTAATTCAGTCAGCCAGCATTTCTGGAGCACCTGCTATGTGTTGGAAGCTGTGCTGAGCCCTGGAGTGTCACGGATGGATAAAATGCAACTGAGTCCTATTCTCAGGAGACTCAGAACTACTGTAAATGGCAAATACTTTTCTTAGAGAATAGTTGATCAAAGGTAGTGATAAGCCCACTGACCAGATAATGGATAACACACTAGTTGTCAACTTCTAGCTCTTCAGAAGCACCAGGAAGAACCTGAAAAGCTAGAGTGCTTACCCTACTAACCTCACTGAGCCTTGATTCCACAAATAGGTATTGAGAATTTGTTTTCCATCAAGCTCCAGGATAAGTAATAGTTCCCCAGGTAGAAGATGGAGAGTGTGTTTTAAACTAGAAAAGGCATCTCCCGTCTTGCAAAGTTTGGAGGGATATATTCTTTGGGAGTCCTTTGGATATGAAGACTATCTAGAACAAGATTCTCCCTGTCCACTTAGAGAAATAATGCTATACGCTCCAACAATGAGAATACAATGTGCAGTGTTCCTATAGGTCTGTGATGAGCAGAATAAAGCCACAAGAGTGTCAAATATGGAGGAGACAATGAATCTGCCCTCCTCCCTTTATTGTTGGGTAAAGTGTGTGATTAGGAACTCTGAGTTCAGAGTGGCTTGTGTAGCATCTCACTGCTTGTGAATGGCAGAGCCAGGTGTAGAGAACAAGTTTGTATGCTGGTGTCCCAGTATTCTTTCCAAGGTCCCATTCTCCCTCAACCTTGCTTCCTTGGGGATGCTGAGAAATTATTTCCTAAGCAGATTTATTGTTCCAGTCCCCCCACCTTATCCCTGCAGGCAGCCACGATAGGGTTAACTTTTCTCCGACTGGAGGCCTTCGCCAAGTACAGAGTGTCCATTGTGTGCTGCCCCCTCAGGAGGAGTCTCACACTGCTGGAATGTGACAAGGCAAAGCGTTTTCACCTTGCCTGGCTTCCCCAGTTCTGTGAGTATGTGAGTGTGTGCATGTGTTCACATGTGTGTGCCGACATGGTTGCTTCTCAAGAGGACCGGCAGTTGTCTCTCAGACTCACCAAAAGTTGAACTGTAAAGTTAGGGTGGCAGGTACTTGCTGGGGACAAGGCTGAAGGAGAACAACAGCCTTGTGTGCCAGGGAAGTAAACAGACAGGTTAGGTTTCTTTGCTTTTAAAAGCTTATTTATTTTATTTTTGGAAGGTGAGGGGCTCATTTGGACACCAGAATCTGGGTTATTATTCTCAGGACAGGCAGGGAATTTGGCAGGGGCTGCCTTGGTGGACAGAGCTAGGGATGGAGTAGTTCGTCAGGGAGTGAATTCATTTTCATCCGGAGAGAACTTCTTGAAACCAGCTAAGTGCCCAAACCTATGCTGGCTGCTGAAGTGAATGTAGGCATTATACAATGCAGCTGACCTCAGCCCGAGAAGGAATTGAAGTTAAGTTATGAAAACAAGATTTGTGTGCTCAGAGCAAGCAGCAAACAGTGCAGGACTAGTATTTAGTGGCAAACTGTATGGCTGGGTGCAGTGTAAGTCAGAGTAGGGAGTGACTGAGTACTGTGGCCTGGAGTTTGCAAAATGTTGCCATGGAGAAATGAAGACTTGGGCATGACCTAGGTATGGGACGCCTTGGGATCTGTTGCTCATTCATTCCTTCATTCGACAAACATTTAAGAGTACCAGTTATATGCCAGGCATTGCACAGATCAGTGGAAGGGGCTGTAAGAACTGAGTCTAGAAAAATATTAATGTAGAGAGAAATCTGTATATGTAATGCTGTCATGGAGACAGGTTTGACATGAGTAGACAGGGTGAATTGATGGCTAATGAGCTGGGAACCTGGACTCTTAAGATGAGACCAATATGGAAGGCTTGGGATGGAGGTGTTTCTAAAAGATAGGGGCTGTTTGAAACTGCATTACTGTTTTATCCGTAGTACACATTATAAAAAAATCTCCCACTGTCCTGGTTCAGGTCCTCAAGCAACTGGAGTCAAAGTACAGCAGGAGGCCAGATTTTCTTATGTCCTCCCTGCCTTTGATGTCTGCATATGATGTGAGAGTTGGATCATCTTCTTAAAGCAAGATGGTGTCCTTTCCCTACAGACCACCCTACAATGGCTTCCCATGATCTATTAGATAAAATTCAGTCTCACAAGTGTGCCATTCAGTGATGTCCATGATCTGGCTGTAACCTTGTATTTGTTGCCTTAAGTCTCAGCAGTTTTACACTACACCCCTTAGCCACATCAACTTTCTGTTTCCTTATCATAATCCTGGTGCTCCTGAGTTATACCTTGCTGTGTGCTCTTCCTTCTGTCTGTCCTGTCTTTGTCCTTTTCACGCTACCCACGAAGAGTTCAAGATCAAAACCAGATCTTGTGCTTTCCTTCAAATCTGCCTATGTTGTATCCTATCAACTTGTATCCTGTGCATGTAGAAAACACTTTCTTCTCCTTGTGCTTCTGTCCTTTATTATAGTACATATAAATTCTGTTCTGATGAGAGTTGTTTTTCAAGTCTCACTTCAAGAGTGTCTTCATTGTGCATTAGAACTAAAGTTCTCTGACTTGAGAACTGAAAAAAAAGAAAAAAATTGAACTTAATTTTTTTCTGGATTTCTTACTACTTAAGTTTTAGATTTTGGAAATTTCTACATCTAATTAATGATTTATATCATTAAATATAAGAATCTCTGAAATAAATCACTTTTTAAATGAAGATAGTCTCTTAATATTAATAATACCTTCACTTCATACTCCCATCCATTCAACTGCAATTTCAGTTCTTTGTTTCAATACAATATCTACCGCATGCATTGCCCTACTCTGGTTTGAAGGCTCAAATGGATTTAAGTAAGGAATTTCTTAACAATCTATACCTCACCTTTGCACTGATTGCAGGATAACTTTATAGGTAGGGAGTAGGTAATTATAGTATAATATCAGTTATTCCCACCAAAGGGCATAACCTTGAACTTTACTACCCTTAGAAAATATGGTTTGCAATTTGTGTGGCTCCAGTGTGCAGACTGAGAAGGACATGTTGGACTCTCTACCCTCTTGGGAAGCAGGAACATGTTCTAAGGTACCTTGATATCACCAGAAGCTATTGTAGTACTTGTCAGTAGTAAAAAAAGACCTATATGATTTCTTAAAAATTAAAATGTTTTGGGCATGTAGTCAGATCAATCTTGATGAAGCAAAGATTGTAATAAATAAAATAAGCAGCACTGTCATCTGGTCCATCTACCACCCAGAGAGTGCTTTACCCACAGGCAAAGGTTTACCCACAGGTTCAGGGTTTGCTGAAAGCATCAGCAAAGGTGTCTCCCACTGGGACACCCTCATCTCTTCCAGAAAAAATTGTATTCTTTGGATTTTCCCCTAAGTGGAAGCAGCTATAAATGTGCCTTTTGCAGGGCTGAGCAGTTTCCAAGAGCAGTGCATGTTCCTGGGCTGGCTCTGGAAAGAAAGGCCCCGTGCCCTCAGCCGCCTTCCTCTCTGGCCTCTTCACAGGATGTCAGCTGAGAATGTGCTGATTCCAGAGGGAGAAGACTTCAGGGTACCAGGTCTTCACTATTTTTCATGTGTCTTTTAAGGCATCTTTGGGGACTCTCTGGGGGCACATTTGCTCTTAGAAGTAGACACCTCAGCTGTATAGCAGTGTCTTCTGCTAGAAATGGAGAGCGCTCAGGGGTTGAGGCAAGCCTGGGAGGGACAAGACATGTAGCAGAGGGTGGGAGGACATGATGTCTCCAGTTCTGTGCAGCCCTAGTGCTGTAGTGCTGTAGGCTCTCTCTTAAGAGTGGTGTCCTTTTGGACTTTGAAACGATGAGTCAGAAACTGGAAATAATGGGACATGGGGTTAGTAAGGGGTATAACAGAGAAGCTGGTCCTCTAATGGTTTGGAGAGAACCTGATTTTTCTCTTCTGCTTTTGAGAAAATCAGAGATGAAGATCTTGGGGGATTCCTGACATCTCCAAGGGCCGGTAGCATTCTCTCTCTCTCTCTCTCTCTCTCTCTCTCTCTCTCTCTCTCTCTCTCTCTCCCTCTCTCCCTCCCTCTCTCCCTCTGTGCTATTTACACACAATGTCATTTCATGTAAGGAATGAGAAAGGAATTAAAATTGTCCAGAATGGCTATTTTTATCTGAATAATTGAAAATGATTATCTTTCTCAGTTCTGATGGAAATATGTTTTCGAGTTTGTTCTGCATTAATCATAGTGTTATATGAGATTTCCCATTGAGATCTTTTTGTTTTCTTTCTTTGAGCTTTGCATTTGTTTTAAGAAACAGAGAGAAGACTTTGCATAATTGCAACAATGCACAATAAAAGTGAGATAGAAAGAACAGTTAAGAAGTCCACTAAACAAGTACCCTTCCTCTAAGGAGTGGAAGCTTGGCCTAGGCAGCTGGGGGTTTTGACCAGTGCTGCAAACTGTTCTTCACATGGGTGAGGGAAGTGCTGCAAGGAGCCACTCAGTTGTGGTTCCCACAGACCGGAGCATTAGTACTTGAGACTTCCCTTTCGTCATGGCTGGTTTTGCTGGTGACTCAGCCAGCTGTGGCTTCAATGTAAGAAGCCTCGATCTCGTTACTAGCTGAATGACTCGCCCCTCTTATCTTTATTTTGGGGCTTGCAGTCATAAAAATGTATAACAACCCATTATGAAGGCATGTGTCAGTCTGTTTCCCCCTCTATTCCAGTGTGATACAATTTGGGGATGTGCCCATGCTGGTTGAATTTCTTTCCATCATTTTTTCCTGATGTTACAGATAAGTGAAAAGGAAGTTCTGGAACTTAGATCAACTAACTTTTAGGGTCATGCTCCTTCCTGCCACAGTTAATTATCTCTTTGCTTCTCAGTTGCAGATCTGATCTCTTCTGAACACCTCACCGTGTCTCCATCCCTGGTTCTCTGAACCCAGAAGCTGGACTAGTTTGTTCTTGGAATTTTCGGTGTCCCGTCTTCTTGCTTTCCTTTTGCCTGTCTCCCTTCCCCCTCCTGAGAACTCCTAAAGACTGTAGGATTGTCATGGAGTCCAGAGAAATCTTGAGCAGCTCCCGGCAAAGAGGGAGTGAGTCGGAATTCCTGCCGGTCTCCTTAGCCAAGCCCCCAGCTGCTCCTGGCTGTACAGGAGAACCTTTGCTGTCCAGTCCAGGACCTGGGAAGAGCATCCCAGTGGGTGGAGAACGCATGGAGCCAGAGGAGGAGGATGAACTGGGCTCAGGAAGGGATGTGGATTCCAACTCCAATGCAGACAGTGAGAAATGGGTGGCAGGCGATGGCTTGGAAGAGCAGGAGTTTTCCATCAAGGAGGCCAACTTCACTGAGGGGAGTCTGAAGCTGAAGATTCAGACCACAAAGAGGGCAAAGAAACCCCCGAAGAATCTGGAGAACTATATCTGCCCACCTGAGATCAAGATCACCATCAAGCAATCTGGGGATCAGAAGGTGTCCCGAGCTGGAAAAAATAGCAAAGCTACAAAGGAGGAAGAAAGAAGCCACTCCAAAAAGAAGGTAGGAATCCCTGTCATGTAGGCTCTTGGTTTCGGTTTTTGCTCTTTTATCTCCGACATTTGAAAGTCTGTTTACACATCACCTGTTTACTTCTGAACTGTCAGTCTTCTCAGTGGAATACTTACGGCCTCCAAAAGAAATGCCTCTGGCATAACGCTGGTATAATATCAAATTGATTGTTATATTTTCTCACCTCCAATAGCTACTAGAATTATAATTCAAGAGTATTCGTATTTATTTTAAAGCAGCCAGTTGGATAGTTCGGCTAAGCTCTTAACAGAAGTTTGAAGTTTTAAACAATTTTTGACATCTGTATCCGTTCTCATAGTCAGGAGTGGGATGTTGAAAAACTGGTCAGTCAGAGCAGTCAAGTGCTGTTAAAACTTCCTTTTGGTTTCAATCATTGTTACTGTCAGTCTTTCTAAGATGAATCGCTCATCTGACCCAGAAAGCCTGGCCTTCCTACTAACTGAGGCTCTTACAGGGCTGAAAGATCAATGTCCCGAAAGCCCTAATGATCTTTGGATGGAACTGGAACAGGCAATGGGGCAAGCAATCAGCCTGAATCATGGATTTCGAAGGCTGCATATTGGAAGAACTTGGTTGTCATTGTCCTCCTAAAAGTCAGCTGGGGATATGTAGAGCTGACTGAGGTGGCTGGTGGTGTTTGTCAGGAGTGAATGGGTCCATGTTTCACTGAATTTATTTTGGGAGCTTCAGCAACCTCTGTTCTTGGAGATGTGTGACACTCAGCTGTGATAACAAAGGACTGCCTTAGTGTAGAAAGCTTTTATTTTCAAGAAACTTTGGGGGCCTAGGGATGGCTCCAAAAGATGCATTTGGTTGACAGAATTTTGAGATTCTAGGTGGTAGGTGCTAATCAGAGTCTTCGTCTCTCTCCTTGACATTTGCTATGGTATAGTCATTTTGAGCCATGATATAGTCATTTTCTTTTCTTTCAAATTTTAAATTGGTATTAGTATATGTTTGCAGTATGTAATGGTTATGTTTATTGTGGGTAGTTGGTAGGTGTAGTCATTTTCAATAAAACCACTAGGAATAACATTAATTCTTTAGTGTAGGACTATGTCCATCCTCATGCTAAGTGGTTTGGCTGATTTGTTGCATTTAAAATCCAGATGCGTGGGCTAGAAAAGACTTTCTAAGGAGATTTAACTCCCCACAATACCCAATAAACCTGTCTTGGTTTAAAAAAACAGAAACCTTGCATCCAGGAGCCCTCTTGCAGTTCTGGGAAAACCAGGACTGTTGGTCACTCTACTTTGACATTTTGGAGCATGAAGAAACCTTTAGAAATTGGCTTGTTTTGTTGCCAAAACATAGAGGCTATGCTTTCCTCTCCCCCATTACAACTTTGCAGTTCTTTCAAAACCAAGGTCATCTTGACACATGTATAAACTTTTGAGATTCATACAAAAGAATGCAACAAGCTCTACTTAAAAAGTGAAATGTTGCTTTTGGAGTTGGGTATTTTCAGCTTTGAAAATGAGCACATTTGTGTCTGGCCATTGAGATAGCAAGGTCTTCGTATGTTGTTGGGATTTTTTGTGTGGGGGGCAGTCTTGAAAAGTTCCTTGTGCTAGCTCTTTTTCCTGAGTCACCACCACAGTCAGGCGTAGCTGCTCACAGTTTTGGGTGTACCAAAATTTGCTACCTTGTAAAGACAGTAAGTGTTTATGATCAGGTGCCACTTTCTCGAATGCCGTACATTGTTTCCAAATATACTTCCTGCCAGTTGAAATACCCCAGAATAAAGCTGTGGAATTTGTGACATAAGGATAATCTCAAAACCGAACAGTGCAATGGACTTCAGTTTCTGTGGCTGGCTTTCTTAGGCTGGTCATTCTCACCCAAAAAGCACAGTGCCCTGTGAGGATTTTCCTGGAAAGAGAGATGAAATCACTTATTTGAATATGTGATTTACCAAGAAGTATTTCTGTGACTGAAAAAATGGAGGGAGTAGAAAAGAAAGGCAAAGGGCTGATTTTCAAAGCACAGGACTATTTTATAACACTGTCATGGGAGTATACAACAACACCTTTTAATTCTTAGACTCTTGCTTTACACTGTGTATCTTCTTCCTTCCCCACTCTTTTGAGTGCTTATTTTTATTAGTATATGTTTGCATTACCTTATGATTATAGTAATCTCATATCTCTTTTGAATTCCTTTTTGGTTTTTTTGAGACAGGGTCTCACTATGTAGCTGAGGCTGACCTGGAACTCACTATGTAGTTTAGGCTGGTCTCGAACTCACAGCGATCCTCCTGCCTCAGCCTTCCCTAGTGGGATTACAGGCATGCGCCACCACGCCCAGCCCCTTTGTCTACTCTTGATCTCTTTCTCATTTGCAAAAGATCCATCTCCATACTTCCTATTATCTTTTATTTTGCTCTTTATAAATATATTTTGTGGCCAGGGATTTAGCTCAGTGGTGCCACCACCTGCCTCACAAGTGCAAGGTCTTGAGTTCAATCCCTGGTACCAAAAAACAAACCCCACCCACCCACACACACACAATTTTTGTCATATAAGAGAAACCATACAATATTTAATCTTGTGTGTCTGGTTTATTTTACTTAAACGAAAATGTGGTATTTATACACAAAGGAGTACTACTATGTCATAAAGAAGGATAAACTTTAATCGTTTGTAGGGAGTGGATGTACCTTGAAACCTACCTATCTGTGTACCTAGTACTGATACTTTCTAGCAACAAATGAGTAAAATTATCAACAATGAACTGCAATTACTTGATAGACGATAAAAACATTCTTTGATCTCTATTGGATTAGAGTACTAACATTACCCTGTACTTCCCTGTTCTTTGCAGCTAGACAGTAAACAAAAACTGAAGCTAGACATTAGGAAATGGAAACTTACCCAGTCATTTGTATGGAAAAGTTTAGTGGCATAGACTTGCAGAATTTATTTTGTACCAGTAGGAAGTGCGTGATCAATAGTATGAATAGGGAAAGTATGAAGATGGCATTTTGTAAGTAACAGACTAACATCTAACCTTGAAATCGCATCTTCTGTATCACTTATTAATGAAAGGAGACCCTCTTGAAGAAGTTCATGGGGGTGGGGGTGGCCCCAGGAATCAAGTGCCCCATTAAGAGATGGGAAGAAGGCCCTGTTCTTCAACTGGTGGGTTTTCCTGATTGGGAGTCATCTAATGTATGTGTTGACTTTGAACAAAGGTTGGACAACTGTTGGGCCACATCCAGTCCCTTTCCTGTTTTTGTTCAGCTCACATGCAATGGATCATTTTACCTTTCAAAAGATTGAAAGAAAATCAAAAGAAGAGCAATATTCTGAAATATATTGTACTTATTTGAAATTCAAATTTCACTGTCCATAAATAAAGTTTTATTGGAACTGAGCCAATTCTATTTGTTTACATTTTGTCTATGACTGCTTTTGCATTGCAGTGGCAGAATTAAGTAGTTGTCACTAAGATACTGTGGCTTGCAAAGCTTAAACTATTTACTGTGTGGTGTTCATTAATCCTAGACTTAGGGGAAGACAGAGTTTCAAGATAACATGGGTTTTATTTTTGTTTTGTTTTGAATGACTCATCCTCCAAGTTTGGAGGCTGGGAGAAATTGGGTGCTAGATTATGTGCTTTTTTTTTTTAAGTGAACCAATTAATTTTGTTCAAGTGATTATTTGACAGCTTCAGGCAAAGACAGCTTATATCGGATTCCACATGAATTTCTTCTCCATTGGTTTTTGTAAAAAGGAAACTGTAAAAAAAAAACAGTAGTATAACTTACACATCACAAGCTAATTCTCTACTAGTTTAACTCTAGTGGTACATAGTCTACAGCTTTGGGATGAGTGAAGTACATGGTTGGCATCATGTAGGACATTATTCCATATTTTAAACTGAGGACAAACTCCCCAAACTGGAGTGGAATTGTAGATGGTCAGGAAACATGACCTGTCGATTAACTGGTAGGATGTGAGGAAGAATCCAGAAAAATAACCCTGTCACTAGCTCTAAGATGCATGGACTTTTTAAACTAGGGTACACGCTTTACTTTGGCAGCAAATCACTCAGGGAATTGAGAGACTCTTTAGGAGGGGATTTAGGATAAATGGACGTACATGGTATGTGAAAGCAGTATTTGGAAGGAAGTAGAGGCTGAGGGATGAGCTCAGAGCACACTCGAGAGCTTTGTGCATGGACTGCACAAATTCACATTACTCCTTGTTAGATGATCAATGTTATAGCATCTTCAAGTTACTCAGGTAAGTGACACAGTAGTGTGCTTATTCTAGTTCCCTTCTATTCCAGTCAATAAAAACAACAGAGAATACGAAAAAGAGTATCTCGCAGCAAGTTTGGGCACAAAAGGTCAGCATAAAAAATTCCAGCAAGGACAGGGTTTGGAAGATGCCCTCAGGTAGGCTGAGTTTAGCAGCCTTTCTCTTCCTGAGGTCTGCAGGATCAGACACCTGTCTGAATTTGATAGTGAGAGGAGAATTTGGTCCTGGGCAGACTTCATCTGACACCAAGTGGCTTTGTAAGTTTGGATCTAATGTATAACCTTCCTGAAGCCCAGTTTCCTCATTTGCCAAGTAGAAATACAATTTCTACATGCTATAATTTAAAGGCATATTTTAGCAAAAAAAATGGCTAATTTTATTCTGATGTAAGTATGTATTGTAATAGTGTCAGTTTTCTAAGCTATGTTCTAGCTCCTCTGCTAGCTATTTCTTTTTTCTTAGTCTTTATAACAATTCTGCTGGGAAGATATTTATTTACAGATGAGTTAGAGTTGGAATGGGCGAAGTTTGCCTTTAAAACCCATACTTTAAGACTCCAAAGGCATTGCAGTGTTCTAGTTCCTCAGTTACTTCACAGCGTAAGAATAAAAGATCGCTGGAAGGTAAGGATCATGGGAACGTTCCCCCCACACTTTCCCAAGTTAGCTAGAGTAGCGGGATTATAATCTGAATGCTTTTCCTTAATTTCAGGTCTTTCAGGACATTCAAGGGGACTTCAAAATCCAGTTAGTTAAAGACTTATTTTTTTCCTTTTATTATGATTAGAAACTTACTTGCTCTTGATGAAAATACAAGTTCTAGTTCATTGCTTTGGACTTAATTTTCCCTCATTGTCCGCTCCATCAGGAAAAACGATTTCCTCCAATAGCAAGGGCTTCTACTTTACATCCATCAATTGCTTGCCATGGTTGACAAAGTACGCTCAGGGTTTGTCCTTGGCAGCTCCTAGGCCAAGCCCCTAGATCGTGTCTCTAGGCCATGCCCCTAAGCCCTCACGGTGTCTGTGAAGGATGGTGTTCTGTCCTGAGTGTAGCCCTCTTGAGAAGCCTGATAAGACTTGCTTTTATATACTTAGTCCTTAGGCAGCATCTGCTTTGTGCCACACACCTTACAGATGGGTCAGGAAAAGGTGCTTCAGGTGCTGTAGATAGACAACTAAATGGATACTGGATCATACAGTAGTGAATAACGAATAGAGAAAAAGGCTGCATTTAACTTAAGTAACAGGAATGCTCAACTGGCTCTGAACTAGGGTGATGGATGGCTTGGGGCCTGTGAAATGGTATAGAGATGCTTAAAGTGGGAGATATGAGAAGGAACGTTTTGGGAACGTTGTCAGTGAGAAGATCCACTGATCAATCCACGGTTATCCCTTTTCCCTGGAGGATGCTAAGTAGCACATTTCTCTCTTGATAGCAATCTGGTGTCCCAGGTAGGTGAGCAAGAGTCTGTGGAGGTCCTGCTGGCAGGAGGTGAGAGGGGATTGCTTTTTAGGGGCTTAGATGACCTGAATATACCTGGTCTCCGCACTTGGCATTGCTGCCCTTCTTCCATGCTGGTGGGTGGCCTGGAGCGTCTCAGAGAGCCTTTCCCTCCTTGCCATTCAAATGCCCTTCTCCTGCCATCACTTTTCCCATTGCCTTCTCGGCTCATACCTCCCTGTGTCGCTGGACCAGGCTTGACGTCTGTCCTGGGGTTGGAGATATGGTGTTTCTGACTACTGGGAGCTTGGACTTCTCCGTGACATTGCCACCAGGCCAAGAGAGCAGCTCTCACCAGCATTTCTTCACAAGAGCCTGCACTTCCCTTCTTGTTTAATTTTTTTCTATGGAGTTACATTTTTTCTTTCTTTTTAAGCAGCACATTATTCATTAGAGTGCAGAATGTGTTCTCTTTGGTTATTTTTTAGCTCAAGTAGCACAGAGGGTGGTGAATGACCTGTTGGAGTTGGATACTGGTCTCCCCAGTGCAGCAGGAACATTTGACAGGTGAGGCCAAAGGAGTGAGAGGAAGAAGGTTGGATATGGAGTTGGGTGCCCCGGGCACCTGTTCTGCCTCTGCTGTTAACAATCCCAACAAGAATTTTTAAAAAGAGAATTAAAAACAGGAGCAGCTTTTCATCACCAAGACCTTATTTCCATTCTCAAACTAGAAACTTTAGGAGTCATTCTGTTTGACCAGGCAAGTCTTTCTTTTGAGAATCCCAGTTACTGTAAATGTAGATGTTTAACCTCTGTTTAAATCCACTGTTCCACCATCAAATTATTTCTTTTTTACCTAAAATATCAAAAGGCTTGAAAGCGTGGTACAGCAAGTGTCAGAGCTGAGCCTGAAATGTGGTGAGATTAGCAAGCTTGGATTCTGTGAAGATATTCTGGCATCTTCTTGCCCTCCTTCCTTTACCCTACCAGTATTTGCTATCTTCTGGGGTTTAAAACATTGATCTGGCCTGCTTCCCTTTGGCTCAGCATTCCCTTGGCAGTCAGTTCCTCTTTGGACTTCTTCTCAGGGATGTTCTTTGGAGAACTCTGCCATTGAGGATCAATGTGGCACAGTGACCAGCAAAAAACTGAGCTCTGTTCAGAGAAATAGCTCTTCTTTCCCTGATGAGGGTAGTCTGCTCCTTCTCTGAAATTCTGGGTGGGGACCATGAGGTATGTTAGAAAGAGCCTCCGCTCTGAGAGAGGAATCTACCTGCTTTCTGACTGTGCATAGGAACTTCCTGAGGCCAGGCACAGAGCCGGCCCACAAGGCCCTGCAGTGCTGCTGAGCACCAGCAGGCTTGGGCTGTGCTGAATGTCCTAGATGTGGACAGTGCCAACATCTTACTTTTGATACCTGCACAAGTGTTGGCTAGTACAGCAGTCACTACTGCATTGTTTCTTGGTGGTGGTGGTGGTGGTAAGTTGCCCGTGATGATTTATTTAGAGATGGTTCAAAGATCCTCTATTTTTGTGGCCATTTATCTCCCAAAGCAGGATTACTCCTGAGCACAAAGGCTGACTCAAAATTAAAGCTTTAAAGTGGTGTCAAAGGAACCACCAAACGGGGTTCAGCTGGTGGCTGCTACACTGCTGCCCTTTGCTTTGCAGAGCAGCCCTCCCTTCTCTGTCTCCGCAGTTTCACACCCTCAGAAAGTCCCCTGATTGCTGCATTTCCTTTCTGATTTTTAATAAAAGTCAAGAGAAACAATCCCTTCTTTCCCTCATCCCCTATGCTTTGACTCTTCCAGCTGCTGCAATTTTAAATTAAAAACTGCCCACCTTCAAAGTCCAACATGTGGAGCACCCCAGACCATTACCCACCTGCCTTGTTGTTTACTACAAACCATAGCTTTGGTCAGGAAGCACTGAGTTCTACCCACTACATCAGGGTGGGGAGCATAGGGTTACGGCAGGGAGTTTCTCAGAGCTGGGTCAGAGGCCCTGGTTAGGCTCCTGTCCATCAAACAAAGAAGCACACAGCATAAGGTGTTGAAACTCTGCATTTTTAGGGGGATGGTGTTTATCCACAGTGAACTAACAAATAATGTTATAATTGGCACAGGGCTGACACTTTGGGGAATGGGTTTTAGCTTGACTGCCCACATGTGAGTTGACTTGGAGGCTGGCTATAAGGCTCTGGGCACTCCCCCAAGGAGGAGGAATCAGTGGCTGAAGGGAGAGCCTGCCAAAGGAGGGGTGGAAGTCCACAGAGCCAGGTTCTCAGGAGATACATGGACAGATGAGGCCGCAGACACCCACACAAACTCTCAGCCCCACACTGCCACAGCAGGTGTGCAGAAGAGTCTGAACTATGTGTTTGCTCGTGGGACATAGCAGATTGCAAGTTAAGGCTACCATCCCCAAATGCCAGAATCCTATATTGCAGGAAGTGTGGATGCTGGGTTTCTTGACTTTTTCCCACCTCCCACAGAATTTCCACAAATCTTGCTCTGAGAAAGAAAAGGTACCCTTATGACCTTCAGTGGTGTTCCTCTCTGAAGTCTCAGGTTGTTAAGTTGTTTTTTGTCCTTTCTGCCTGCCTGTCCCTCCAGAGCCAGATTCCCTGGTTCCCCATCAGACGCGACCTCACCAGTGAAAACAATGGAGGCCTTTGTACATTATGAAAAGTCCATGCAGTTCCCACCTTGAGAGGCCACTTGATAATCATCATTAGTATCAAATGCAGGTCGCTTCACTGTATTTTCTAGACTTTTGTTGTGTTTTATCCCAGAAGAGCTGCTTTGCTTCTCGCAAGTTTCTAGTTGGTTTCACAGTGAGGGACAAGAGGTGAAGGAGCCAGTAGAACATTCTGGAAAAGAGGCAGACAATGGCTGTGTCCCTTAAGGTGGACCACCGGCCTTTGCCCCATGAGAGATGATCATTTGCAAATAAAATTTTGTGCCTGGCTGTGGGCAGCTGTGTTAGTTCACTGATGTGACTGAGGAACCAGCTCAGGAATTATGGCACTTTTCACAGCTTAAAGCAGTTGATTCTCATGGTGGATAAGAGTGCAGCTGAAGGCAGCTATAGGAGTGTCCGGTCAGACCTTCCATCCTTGTCCTTTTGGGGGTCAAGTTTGTAGAGACTGATTTGTTTGGTTGTGTGTCTCTTCTTTGCACTGTCCCCCTTTCCCTTCTTGAGTGCTGTCATTTAAATAAATGGCTGGGTTTTGAGGGAATTGGGCCATAATGGAGGAGGTTGCGAGGTGCTGGACCAGCCCCAGCTCAGTAGGCAGAGGAAGGCAGAGGCAGGAGCTCTGAGTCACGGGAAAGGAATGGGTCCACAGTTGGGTCACTTGCAGAATTGCTGGCATCAATGAAAGTAAAAAGAGCCACCAAGCACCTGTATGGCAGCAGCCTCTTAAATGAGGAAAATGTACCTTCCAAGACTCCTGATGTGCAGGTATTTGGCTGCTGATCAGAGCCTTCCGATGAGGAGACTTTCCACTTCTTGTGGCGTTTCTTGTTTTAGAAAGATCTTTCTTGTAGTTCACTAAAGGAATCTTCTTTAAACCCTAAGTAGTTCCACTTCCTGAAAGTGTTCTTTGGATTCCTGATGCCAAACCACCCTATTCTTGTACTGGGAGGATTGGTTTGCCAGTGTCCCTTCTCAAGGGCGTAGGTGGGGAGCACTCACAGAACAGAGTGCGGTACCAGGAGGTGGTCCAGTCTGCAGAGTGTGGGGGATTGTTACCTCTGCTGCTGAAGACACAGCTATACAAGCTTCCTGGCAGCTTTGCTATTGTTGATGTGCACTGAAATCGAAGTGAAGAAACTCATCATATAAATAGTGACATGCTGTTTTATTCATTCAAACCATCAAACCTTGGATTCTCTGGGTCAAAATTCAGGTCTTTGCATTATTTTAATTATTCCCATTTCTTCCTGCTGAGTTAGTCAGGTGGTTTGGTTTGGGTCTAGGAGCTGCACGCAGGCACAGAAACAGGGCACCTGTGATTCATAGATGCCCGGCCAGTCAGAACTCCTTTTCTGTACTTTGTCTTGAGCAATCTCACTGGACAACACTATCAACCATCACTGAATCTGGTTTGTCCTTCATATTTGCTGCCTTCTTTGTCTAAAAAAAGAGCTGATAAATGTATCTTGTCAAAGTAAAGTATTTTCTTTTCAGTTATGTTGTAAGCTCTCTGAGGACAGGAGTTACATCTTTTATTAATATAGTAGTCACTTATTTTATTTCCCCAGCCTAGATGCTCAACAGGTTATTGTTAGCTCTCTGTCAGGGCAGACAGCTCTGTGGAAAGTACTTTCTTCATCAAAACAGCTTCTGCCTCATCAACCCAATGCATTCTGCATTCTTTCTTTAAAAACATCTGAAATCTTTCTCCTGTCACCTTTTTTGTGCTCCCAGCCAGCTAGACTGTGGCAGAGCTGAGGCACTGAACTTCTGCCCTGATCTACAGAGTTGTAGGGCATGTTCAGACCAAGTGCTGTGCAGGTTATAGAAGATCTTGTTAGGGAGAATTGATCTCAGGACACTTAGGGAAAAACCCAAGGTAGCATAATAAATACATATGAAAATGCACGTCACAGACATGCTTTCTATGGAAAATTAATAGCATCCATCATCACCTCGATCTGGCACTTTCACCAGGCCAATTCCTGCCAATCTCTTTCTGGTTTCTTTTTTGGGCACTTCAGTGAAATAGCTGTAAACCCTCCCTGTTTTATGCACTAAAGGAGCAGACTCTGAGAGTTTTTTCACTAGTTTCCTAAGATTACAGGTGATTGCTAGGCATCGCTGGGGACTCAGATTCTCAGATCCCCTGGTTTCCAGCAGCAGGATTTATCATTGAAAGATCTCACCATTTCTGCTTTGCATAAATTATTAAGGAGAGAATATCTGACCCCTTGCAGCTCTCCTGATGGTTGCTGCCACTTAAGCCCAGGCAGTGAGTAAACTTGAGTGTGGTAGCTTTGTCCCAGAGACTTACTCATTGCTGCTTACCTGGACTGGCCCCAGCCATCTCCCTGCAGGAAAACCCTCCCTGGTTCCCAGCTGTAGCAAGGCGTGGGATGAAGTGACACACTGATGGCACAGCACTGGGCTGTGGCGTAACAAGTTCACTGTGACCTAATCTAGAAGCAATTTACAGGGTGTTTTAAAGTGTTCTAGTTTTGAGTGTGAATGCAGAAGTCAGCACAAGGCTCAACAAGTCTCCAGGTACGGTGGCTTGGGGAGGGTGGCTATTCCAAGCTCAAGATTCTGAGTTAAAGTCCTGATTCTGCCTTTAATAAATCAATCTTTTCTCATCTTTAAAGAAATATTAGTAATAACTTCTTTTCCTTCTACATATAATCCTGAAGATAATCTTAGTGAATGGCTGTAAAGAGGCTCTTATACATTAACAGGGAAATAGGACCGGAAGTTACTTTTCTTTAAAACTTGTAGGTTTACATTCAACTTTCCCATTGCTTCTTCCAACGTCCCCTTCAGCGCCTGGCCTTTCTGCTCGGCTCCTAATAGAGCCCCCAGACATGGCTCTGCTGGACAACAGCTGCAGGTTGGAAGTGGTGAGCCGCAGAGCCCAGATACCCGCCACATGGTGTAATCACCCTTTGTGAAATTCTAGGGTGAGAGGTCAGCCCTCTTTGCCCATCTTTGTCACTTCTCAGTCATCTGTATCCTGGTGGCAGTTGTGTTATCCCAGCATCCTTCCCCTGCCCCCACTCCCCTCCTGAAGCCCAGGAAAAAACCATCTGCTGAGTTGGCTTTCAGAAGATTTTTTTTTTTAAATACCAATTTCCCTTTGTTCCAAGGCAACCTCCAATCAGGGCTGGTGTCTGCCAGGTTTGGCGAAAGGCTGGTATTGTGTTTCATGCTCCCAGAGGAAAGGTTGTCCACTTGCTTTTCTTTTTGATTCGATTCCCTGCCATTCTGCAGGATAGTCAGAGGTTGCAGCTGCCACCGTCGGCTGTAAATGGGGGACTCCTTGTTTAAGAACCTCCACGTTAATCCCTTGGTGGGGGTGGAAGACGAAAAACAGAAAAACAAAAAACAATACAGAGAAAAAAATTAAAGCTACTACTAACAAACTCTTCCCATTCCTGTGTTCCCATCCTGCCCTGCGAGTCCCACCCAAGCTGCTACTGGTTGTTTTAGGAGAGGTCCTTGGAGGCTTTTGGAAGAGCCTCAGGTGTCAAGCCTCTGAAGTTTCCTGGTTTCTTGCTGAAGAACATGACCTGTGCATCTGAGGTATGGGAGAGGTGAGCTTCTGTGGGGATCTTGAATCACTGGGCAATGACCCTGGCTGTGCGGGTTGCTTCTCTGAACGCATTGATCACCATTTGGGTACTTAGAGTAGCTAGGCCTTTGCCCACATCTGGCACACGCTATCTGCCAGAAGCTCTGCACAAGCTCATCATAGATGCTATTGTTCCCATTCCATAGATGAAAGCAGTGAGGCATGAAAACATCCAGTAACCCACCTGGGGCTGCGAGGCAGCCAGGGTACAGTGATTGCTGTATGCCTCTCTCCACTCCCAAGCAGCTGGCTGGGCCCAGGCAGCACCTAGGTGGGTGACCGAGAGGTGAGAAACAGGGATCCTCACCTTCTGAGGGACCTCTGTAGAAGAGGAATGGCGAGTACCCTAGAGAAGCCCAGCATGCCATTCTGGGACCTTTGGAAAAATGCTGGTTGTTCCAGCCAAGGTACTAGCAGCTTGCCATTAGTATCAAAGCCACTGTTGACACCTTGTAAAAGGCAGCTGTGCAGGTGTCCCGGGAACCAGGCTGCCCCAGGCTGGCCAGCTGTGCCCTTCTCCACCTCCAGGCAGAAGTGAGTGTTCAACCTTCTGGAAGCCTGCCTTTCCTTCTGGCTTCATCCCTGAATGACAGCTGACCTTTGCTCCCTGTTTTAGGCTTGCAGCATATTCCTCTCTGGCTGGGTCCTGACACAGGGAAGAGTGGCTGCTCCTGCTCACCTTCTTTAATGGAGGGAGATACTTTTTGGTCCTTGGAGCTTGTCCTTCTGAGGAAAGGATAGGCAGAAATGGGGGCTGCAGTTCACTGTGCATAGCTTATAGATGCAGAGGCCAAGCAAATATATGAGGAGATGGGGGCTTTCTGGGCATCTCTGCCCTTCCCTCTTCATATTTCTCCAATGAGCTCAGCAGAGGAGTGTGGTGTGGCCCTGTGTGCCTGCAAGTGAGAGCACCATGTTGCACATGTGTGTGTGTGTGTGTGTGTGTGTAAATCCTCCAGATGATACAGTAGGTATTAGTGTATATGATTGGATAGAGAGAGCACTGACCTCAGAAGCAAGGATTTTGTCTCTACCCAAAACCACCTTATGCATAATGACCAAAGATGAAAAACGGAAATCACACTGAAGAGCACAGAGCTGTTGCTGCTGGTTGATACAGACTTGCTTGGCATCTTTTTGGGAAGGTCAAGCCCAAGGATGATGCTTACGCTTTGCCAGATGCTAGGGGGTGACTAGAGAATAAGTCTGGGAAGGATGGAGGAAGCTGGAATGCTTGACTGGAACTTGGAGAAAGTAGAAGATTGAGCAGGATAGGAAGTCACCAGGGAGATTGCTTGAGTGGTTGTGCAGGGCAAAAAGTACTCATGGTATGCCTTGATTGTGGCAAGCAGATCAGACCAAATTTGAAGTGGAAGACAGCCTTAGTTTTGGGAGACTATACAGCAACAGAGAGAAGAGAATTAAGGGAAATGAACAGAGCTGCTGCTTTGGGAAATCATTGCACAGACAGCTTTGGAGGGGAGTGGGTTCAGAGGCAGAACCTAAACCTGTGGCAGCACCCAGTGAAGGGCATAAGTGCCCCCTTGGTTTTTGTGATCATGCTAAGAGGCCTAGAGAGCCTTCAGGGAGGCGAGAAGGAGCAGCTTCGAGCGTCTTGATTCCAGCTGCTTGGAGAACTTCCATCATTTTCTGAAGAATTCATTGATTTTTTTTCTTAAGAATTCATAAGTGTCTTACTGACACTTAGGAAAAGCTAAGTGGAAGGGCCTTGAATAAAGAAGAGTGCATATATGCACAGGGGTCCAATCCATCCTCTTGCCTTAGTGTTTGATTCCTACTGCTTGGTGTCTCTTGTAGAGCACACACAGGAGGATTCCTCAAACACACCTTCTTTTGATACATAAGCTAAACTTTACTTCCTGTATTTCAAATTGGTTGTCACCAGTAGTGTGGGAAGGTTTAGATTACATCTTATCAGCTCTCTGTCTGTTCCTAGACCAGCTTGTTCTATCTACATTGTGCCACTCATTCTTGTCCTATTGCTGAGTTCTCCAGCTTGGCACAGGACCCAGTAAATCTTTTCTACCCTTTCTCCAGATAATGCTTTCAGGGAACTAGGCGGATGGGGAAAGCTAACATATGTTCTCCTCTACCACAATCTCCTCTTCAGCCTATTTTAACCACTTTAAATGGGACCTATCCATACACAGTGTGGATGAACAAGTTGCACTTTTTTATGTGTTAGAAAGGGACACGAATGCAGATGGTCATGATGGGGAATTTTCCCCACCCTCAGAAGGTGGGGGAACAGGGCAATGGTGTGAAAGAATGAATTAGTTATGGCAAATCTTGTTACTGTCCATTGTAAGCAGAGAAGCTAAGCCATCTGTGGCCACTTGCAAAATTGTTCCTTGTTTGTTCAGGCTCCCCACTGAAGCAAATCTTTCTGGCTTCTGATAATTTGCATATTGTTCACTTGTTTGCCAACTAGAGGGTGTCTGGACATGTGTATGTTAGAGGGCATCTGTGGCGACACGTATGTGTGTGCTGAAAAGAACCCAGTGTTGGTATGCCTCTGGGAGCTGGCTCTGACTAGGTCCTCAGCTTAGAAAGAGAAGGGAATCTCAGAGTATTCTGTTTGTGTTCATTTGAGACATTCCTAGCTCACATCTCCACATGTCTTCTTGAACTCCCATCCCTTTCTTTCTTCTCCCTTAGCCCTCTTGCTGCCCTGATTTTTGTGTAATTTTGTCCTCACCTTAATCTGTTTTGCGTGGGAAAGAGACAGAAAGTGATCAGGCTGTCTATAGGCTTAGAGTGGTGTCATCAGGTAATACTCTCCACCAGTTTGGTGACCCACTCTGTGTTGAAGATACTGCTGTTCCATCTCCATTCATTCTCCCTGAGTTTGCTATGGACTGACTGTAAACAAGTGAGGTCCAGTTGCTGCAGGAGTTCACACACTGCATGGCCACTGCAACTCCTGCCTTCTGGGGACTTCCACATGATGAGCATTGCATGTCCTGGGAATGGAAGGACGAACCAAGCTCCCAAAGACATAGCTGTGTGTAGGTACCTGTGCTGGGTCTGGTGGCTGCTGAAGGCCTTGCACTTGAGGGCTATAGAGGACAGAGGATTATGTAGGGCACACAGTCAGAAAGGCTCTTATGCTAGGCTTGTAGCGTGACCAAGCTGGCTAAACAGAGTCAAACTGAAAACCTTCAAATATTAAACAACAGAAATCCTCCATCTCCTCCTCCCTCCCACACCCACCTCTGGGAAGGATGAAGTCAGGGGTCAGAATCTAGGACAAGAGCTGAAGTTCCTCTGTGTTATATTTCTAGTAGCACTGAAAATTAGTTATCTTTATGACTTTGACAACTTAATTGACTGAAATTTCCTAGCGCCTTAATATCCCCTTTGAGAAATGGGCTTTTCCTTTTTCTTCTGTGCCTTTCACTCTCCTGTAATGGAGGCAGATTCTGGATATAAGGAAAGTCTTCACTTTCTTCTATATGAAGATCTCTTTAGACCGTCAAGAGGCATTCTTCATAACTATATGAGGTCAAATTGGTTCTCATTGCTTGATGGAAACACACAAAGAGAGTGAAAATGGAAAGAGACCTTGCAAATCCTCAGAGCAGGTGAGGACATACAGCCCAGGTCAGTGGATTCTTGTGATCTGTCTAAGATAACATAGCCAATCAGTGCCTGTCTTTGGGGAACAAAACAAAATAAGTAACATTCTTTCAGGTAATTACAATGCTGAATGCTAAAATGAGGACAAGACACTCCACTGCTGTGGCTAGTAGTGGCCTCTGCTCTAGAGTCTGCCTGTTTGCTTGGCCCATCTTATTACAGTCTGATGGTCTTTTCTTGAACCCTCCTGAACCCACCATGCCTTTACCCAGGAAAATCAGATAAAGGAGGCTTTTATTTCCCAGCTGCCCTGTGCGTGCAGCATTCAGAAAAGAGGGGCTGGCAGTGGGGGTAGGGAGAGGAGAAAGCATCTGTCTTTCAACATTAGTCTGACAGGAGAGTTTCACTGCCAGGCATTTTGACAACCAGCTAAATAATGGTCACAGCCAAGACAAAACATAAAACTGACCCACTAGTTCTGCAGTTACATGAATATGATTCACCCTGCATAATGCTGCCTGAGACCTGAGTGTCTCCCTGTTAACGAGACAAGAGATAGCACAATTAATTATAGGAAAGGAGTGCTATCAGACAGGAAACTAATCTTCTCAAAAGAAAAAGTCCTGAAACGTTCCCTACTTTCCTCAAATGCAGAAACACCCATAACAGCATTGCCCACATACTGTGGACATGTATGATGATGGATGAGGACGAAAGAATGCTAGTGGTCCTGACCCAGGATGTGGAGTTTGAGAGGTTAACGGGAACGAGGGAAGTTGCAGTGATTGGGGAAAGGGGCCAGGGTGTGGCAGGAAATTATTATTTGTGGTTTTGCTAAGAATGAATGTTGGGAAAAGTTGGCCAGCAGCTCTGAAAGCCAGAGTGTCCCTTGAATGTCAACATCATGCCCTATGGAGAGAGCCAGGATGAGGTGAGCTGAGACTAGATGAAGTCAGGACTAGATGAGAGTAAAGGCTGTATAGCCACATGCTGAGGGCCACATTTAGGACAGTGAGAGTCCGAGCCCATTTACAGGATGTCTCCTGAGTACTGTAGCAGGCTGATTCTTCTACTTATGGTTTGATGAGACCAGCAAGTGCCAGGTGTGCTCTTGTGCTTCTAGTATCTTTAAGGGTGCAGCTATACTTCCATTTGGATAACCTTAGTAGCTGGAGAGTCAGAGTAGTATGGAGTTTCTAGGCTGGGAAGATGAGAGAGGCAGAGGCAAAGGCGGGAGGATTTGAAGAGAGCAAGGTCAAAGGTTAGAGGACAGGGGTGACCAGCAGGGAAAGGCCCAGGATTGAAATATTTGCTGAAGGCTGACAGGCAACAGAATGGAGGCAGACAAGTGGCAAATTCCTGTTTTCTCTTCTAATTGAGAAAATATTTTGAGTGGTATTCACTCAGACTGCATAATAAGTAGGGGTGGGGGCAGGAGGTGGAGAAAAGGAGTATGGCTGTGAGAGAATATTATTAAATTACTGGTGGAAGCCAGTTTATGGAGTGGTATCCATGAGCCACCTTCCCTGGCCACCTTGTCGGAGCAGCACGACACTCATTTCTTCTTTGTTCACTCATTCAGCACACGTTCCTGGAGAGTCTACTTCTAACTGCCCACAGGAGGTAGCAACAGACACATGGAAAGGAACCTGGTCTTCCCTGGCAAGGGTGCAGAGGTTCAGGAGCAAGTGATTCCAACACAATGTGACATCCTTGATTTGATGCTGTTATTGTTGTTTTCTTTCAACACCTAAACCTTGTAATCATCAGTGTCTGCTCAGAGTCTAGTGACTGATTTTATATAATTTCGCTTCTAAGAGAGAATATAAAGTGATTACAGAACTAGGTCTAGCTGTGCCAGGGCAGTGATTCTTAATGGGGTTGCCCTGCACTGCCCAAGGAGTTGTGTACAGCTCTGGGGCAGGGTGTGTGCCCAGAGGGAGAGCCAGGGTTTGCGGAAGTGGTTAGGAAATAAAGCAGTTGTGTCTTGACTCAACCACAGCCAGCTTCTCCTCCTCCCAGCTTGGCCTTGCCTGCTCTTTCTTGCAAGAAATAACTATAGTATTTCAGGAGCATAAGTTTGTTTGGCTTTCTAGGCTGGCAGTCAGGGGTAGTGCTGGTGATTCACCAAGCCCTTTTCAAATTAAAAGAGCATAGATCTAGGGAGGTCCTTGGAGTCACTTTGCAGAGAGGGAGTCCCCAGAAGTTCAGTGACATCCTCATGGTGCCATGTTGAGGTTGTCCCCAGGCTCTGATCCCTACCCCTGCTCTGTCCCCTGACTTCCCAGCCTACTCTGGGTATATGGCCACCTCTTCCAGGAAGTGATGACTCAGAATATTTTCATCAACACATCTCACCCACCAACCCCCTCTTCTTCCCACAGACACCAAAGCCAATTATAGATTCAAGCAGTTTCAGTTTTAGACAGTTTCCTTTTTAATTTAGAAATCAATGGTTAGAAAAGGGAGTCAGGGTGTGACTGGTTGCTAGGGTGGGGAGGGAGGCAGGAGAAGCTTCAGAGGGGCTGGGCTTCTCCTGGCTCTCAGGTAGCCTGGAAAAATCAAAATGGAGAACCTTCATCTGACCTCGAGGGGATTTGTAGAAGATTTCTTCTATTCTGATGTTCTTTCGCGTTTCAGTTTAGGAAATCTCTTCCCTTCCCATGCGGGGACTTTTCCAAAAACCTCATGAAATTCTTATGTAATTTAAAACTTTTAACAACTAACTCATGTGAGTTTCAATAAACAATTTGTGCATGATATTTTAAGGTTTTTGGATTTTAGCTCTATAGTCCTAGGTATGTGTTAGTTTTTTTTTCAAAAGAAATTAGAAACTTTGCTTTGTTGCATAGCCTAAAGTTTGAAATCATCGATAATAGCTTATGAATAATTGAGCAAGAACCATGTTTTGAATTCTGTCTGGTAAACAACCTTCTATGTGGGTAACCCCTTTCCTTACAAAGATATATGTAATTCTCTCAGAGCTTCTAATAGGTAAAGCTTATTTTTCCTACTTTCCTGGTGGGTAAACTGACATTGGGAGGTTAAATAGCTTTCCAGTAGCACATAGTGGATGTATAAGAGATTTATGGCATTGGAAATCAGGTCAGTGTTACTTTTCAAGTTCACATTCATAATTCCAAAGCTGTAGAGGACCTTCTATTCACAATTTAGAGGTTATAAATTGTAATCATGTTACTTTTAAAAAATTTCATCAAGTGTTTGAGTCCAAATGACCTGAATATGGAGTTTCTTAAATTTTTAAGGTACACAGAGGCTTCATAAAGGCCCTATTCTACCAGGGGTTTAGCTCAGCAGTGCAAAGTTCGCTAGGCAAGCTTGAGGCTCTGAGTTCGATTCCTGATTTTTTAAAAAAAGTTCTGATTTAACAAATACCTCAAGACACACAACAATGGCACTATTACACAATTTGGTTTTAGAATAATACATGGAGAAGAACTCAAGATGAAAGGGCTGGTTAACCTGTCTGTTTCTGAGCCCTGTGGGGCCCTCTGTTTTCTTCCTTCACATTCTGCTGGGGTCAACAAGGGAGATAGATTCCTTTGTCATTGACCTTACTGTCTGAGGTAAGGGACCTGTGAAGATAACAGCCATCAAAGGGTCTGAAAGTTTAAAGCATCATGCAAAGGCAAAATAAATGTCAACAGCTATTTTTTTCTTTCTTAATAATCTCAACTTCCTTTGGTCTCACTTCTCAAACACTTCCCTTTGAAGTGCTTTTCCAGAATGTTCATTTGGTAACTAGAGTTTAGGTCAGTTTAGTTGGAACATTTGTGTTTTAGCTGAGTTACATGCATTTGACCCAAATGCTTGGTTGTGATATGTGTCAGAGTGTGTGTGTATTGTGTGCATGTATTTGTGTTTTGATATTAAACAATCTTTTAAAGTTTACCTGTGGATGTCCCTATTCCTTTAGGATAAGAAATGATGATAAATGATGTTCCTGATAGTTTCACTCTTGAGGCAGGGCCTTCGAATCCTTCCCCTTTCAAATGAAAGCATCTTGAGGATTTATTACCAAATGTTTGCCTTGGGTGTTTCATGAAGGTGTATTCAGATGATTTCTCAACCTACTGTTCTAGAGTTGGTTTGTGCAGTACGTGGCCAGCTCACCTATTAGTTTGTGAGTGGAAAGAAGTAGGCAGACTCTGTGCACTGCAGGAGGCTGATAGATGAGTGGGTTTACATAGCCAGAATGTTCCCTTCAACCACAAATCACTTCAGCAACTGCTACAGTGTCTTCAAGGTCTCAAAACACCTAATGTGAAATTCTGCCACTGTTGTAAAATCAGATTCTTGGTGTCCCATTCTGATGTCCCCAATAAACATATAGCCAACCACCTCTCTTTATGAGTGTCCTTTCTATTGTTAGACACCTCTGCGTTTAGATGCTCTTTCCTTGTTTGGTGAAAGTGTTCCTCTTTGTAACTAACCTCTGCTCGGTCTTCCACATAGGTGCTACCACTTTCCTAAGAATCCAGTCTAAAATCATGAGCAATTGTGTCCAGCAGCAAAGAGACTTCATTTGAGGGGAGGTCCTTAAAAGTCCCATTCATGAATTCCCTTGTTTGCTCTGCTGTCATTTATTAGACTCACTCTGGAGAATTAACAAAGGCTACCACAGGAAGAAAAGCAGTCTTCTCTTCTCTCACTTAGGACACATTACTTAGAAATATGCTAATTCTGAGAGACAGAATAATGTGCCTTTACTCCATTGTGACTGCTTTTGCACAGCTTGGCTACTTTATTCAAAACCTGTGTTGAACTGTCTGATTTATTCCAGAAAACAGGACAATCAGAAGATAGGCAGAAATACAAACCTTCTGAGTGTTTAGTGGCTATTCACTGTTAGAGACAGGTATTTCTCCAAACTGGTCATCTCCCTGGGTATAATTACATTTGTGTGGGCTAAATTTAATTGCAAACTATTAAAAATTACAGAAGGCATAGAAGTTTGGAGAAAATGTCATTTTTTATTTCATATACAAGTAATCAAATTGAAGAATTTCTATTTTTAATGTTCCATAGTTACCATTTATTTATTCAGCTAACATTTGATGGGTTTAGATTCTCTGGTAGTCATTGTACTCAATATTAAGGATATAAAATCAAGTATGTTACATCATCTGCCTTTAAGATTCAGACAGTCAGATAGGCAAATAAAGTGGTAATTATAAAAGAGTGTACTAAATGTAGTGACTAGAAAAGATAACCCTCCAAATCAGATGGAGAACAGGAAGGAAAAGTTTTCAGGATGGGAAGAAGATAACCCTTAGAACAAGTTCAAGGGACCAGAGGAGTTATATAGGAGCTGTGTAGTTATATAGGAGAACAGGCATTCCAGGAAGAAAAGGAAAGGCTCAACAAATATATGTGGTGGAACAACAGATTGGGCTACAGGAATTGCAAATAGTGCTGTTAGGGTGGATGATGACAAGAGTGTGTGGAGAGCAGAGGTAGGACTGGACAGCGTGAGGAATGGAAGAAAGAACAAACTAGTATTTATGGCATCCATGCTTTTTGCCAGATACAGTATAGGCCCTTGTATTTTTATGGAAACTCCATAAATCCCTGGAAGATAGCTGCCGTTATTACCTGTACCTTACCAGTGCAGGAGCTGAGGCACAGGGACATTTAGCCATTTGCCTGTCACAGAACTAGTAAGACAGAGATATTAGATTTGAGCCTATGAAGTCTGGTTCTTGAGTTCCTTCTTTGCATCACTATTTTGGGAGTCTCATAGATGAGGTAATATTTCTCAAAACTCTGATTTATTCTAGACATGGGAGTGTCATGTGCGTGTTCTAGAAAGGCCACATGGAGAGCCATATGGCGAGCAGATCATAGGGCAGAAGGACTTGAGCGAGAGAGGCCAGCTGGAGGCCTTTGACATTAAAGACCTGAAACACACTGGTGACCGAAGGCATCATCAGAAGTGAGCTGATTCAGAAAGCATTATGCAGGTAGAATCTGCACTACTCAGTGGCTAATGCGATTAGTTGTTGAATGAAAAGGTGGAATTTAAGGTAGCTCTTAGGGCACCAGTCATAAAGAGGGCCAGGTCTGGAAAAAGGATGCCGAAGCAGTTCAGTATGGGTCTTGTTGAGCATCAAGGGCCTGTACAGCACAGGTGCGGTGATGCTTGGTAGGCAGTTGAGTGGCTGAGTTCTGCAGAATAGTCTAGGCTTTGAGATTGTAACAGTTAAAATCATGGGTGTGGCATAACTTGCCTAGAGCAACGGCTACTGTTAGGCAGTGGAGAGATCTTTGGGAATTACAGTCATTTAAAAGATAAGCAGAGGAAAAAAACCTTCATGAAGAACACTGTGTCCAGAGCAGGAGAAACCTGTGGAGTCCCCCAGCGGCTGTGATTTACGTTGTGCAAATGTAAGCAGCACAGGGTCACTGTGACTTTTGAAAGAATGTTGAAAGTGTATTTGTGGGTTCAGAAGCCTGTGAAGAAGGGGATAAGCAAACTGTTGTGTAGACCAACCTTTCCTGTCGGTGAGGTTGGAGTGTAGCTGTGCGGCAGTGTGAGTCCACTTCTTGGTAATACATTGTGGAACACCTGCTGAAGTCTGCAATAGTGAGACAGGGACATGACCTGCCCTTGGTGGGTGGGTCGCGCCAAATTTGCTTAGACACATATTGAATAGGACTTGTCTTGTTGTGTTCTGTTTTCTGCTGGCACTACGGAATGTGAAGGACACTTCTATGTCATAACGTAGGTTCTTCCCTCAAGTGGTTGTTATTCTAGTTACAACAAAAGACAAACATTGAACTGAGAGTAAAAATGAGCCAAACTTCCAGTCAACATGCTATCAGAGAAGGGAGCAGGCAGAGTTTGCTGAAGGCTGGCCTTGGGGATGCGTTGAATGAACTCTGTCCTCAGGGATGGAGCCATGATGGACCCTGGGAACACAGTGAGAGCTGCCATGTGGATATATCGATGGGATGGTGTGCGAGGGTTGTGAAAAGGAGGCAGTGAGAAGCCCCACTCTCTCCTGGACTGTGTGCCTTTTTACAGGCCCCCGTTCAAGAACTTTGTACATGATCATAACCTGTGTGGCCTGATCATTCCATCTAAGAAGTTCTATATACTGAATCTGCCTACCAGGAGAAGGCATTTGACACCTGCCACATGTTATCTCTGCTTCCTTTTTAGGCCCTCAACAGATCCTCTGTCTTTCATCATTCTGTTGAAACAAGAGCAGCATCAAAGGAACAATGAGGAAATCTATGTGTGGAGTGGAGGGAAACAGAGCCTTAGATGGTGTCAGTGATGCCCAATGATAGGGTCGGAATCTTTAAAGAGACAGATGGTGTTCTATTCTACTACTGTTTAAGAAACCACCCTAGAAATATGAAAACTGTACACACTTTCTTATATCCTTGGTGTTGTGGGTCAGCAAGTGGCGTGGTTCCTGCCCCTAGATTAGTAGGAACTCAGCAGGGGTATCTGGGTCAGGGTAGATTTGCCAGGCTTGTGGTTGGGGTCTTAGCCCTGCTTTGGCCATATTGCTCTGTGCTTCTCCATGTCTTGTTTCTGGGAATGGTGCCTGGGTCGGGAGAACTGGAGCAACTAGGGATGCTTGGCACCTCTCTCCCCGTGAGCCCCTCCTCGTGGCTGGCTGGAGTTTCCTCAGTGGCATAGCAGTTTCAGGGTTTCAGAACTCTTACATGGTATCCTTTGGAGAGAAGCCAGTGGGAGCTGTGAGGCTGCTTCTGTTCTAGCCTGTGAATTCCCAGATGTCACTAGTGCCACATTCTCTTGGTCAAACAAGGTACCAAGGCCAGTTCAGACTATCAAGCCCTGCAGAAGCCCTGTTTTCCCACACGGCCCCAGGTAAGAAAGGTATCATTTGCTTGATTAAATGTGCTCTTGACAGAAAGTAGGGGCCACGGAACAGATTAAGAGATTGTCACAATTTTTGTGAGCAAGGTGTGGCAAGAAGAACCCTGAATTAGGAGCCAACTGACCTGAGTCCTGACTCAGCTTCATCTCCATCTAACCAACCTTGGAGTAGCTTTGATGTGTGGATGAAAATCTAGGGCACGGTGATTTCATCTCTTACTTACTGGGACCCTGGGGCGAATGGAGTTAGGTTTGATTTTAAAAGACGGGGGGATAGTTCACACAAACACACATACACGTTACATACCACACATCTTCATATTCTGTACAAACCAGAGACAAGTTTGGGTGATTGACTACAGCTAGACAGTTCTTGTCTCTTTTGTGCACCAAACACAGCCTCTCCTGCCACACTTTCTTCATCTATCATCTGTGTTTCTTACCTGGTTCAGGTGAAGACAATATGTAATAAAATGTTCCCTGCCTATTCAGAGCAGTATCTCCCAAAGAATTATCCTAGGGGTTCTGATGATTTGCCTTGATAAGAGTCAGAACTTTCATAACATCTGCATGAGGCTGTTTTTTTCTTCCTTATGCCATGTTCTATCCTATTTTTACATGCTTTCCTTCCTATAAACTTTTACTGGCAGGTGTGGGGGGGGGGGTTGTGTGTGTGTGTGTGTGTGTGTGTGTGTGTGTGTGTGTGTGTGTGGTGGGTTTTCAGCATTTGGGTTGGTGCTGTCTATCACTATTAATGTATCCTATGCTTGTGTGAGTACATGAATGTACTAAGCTCTCTGAATGAAGGATATAGAATAAAACTTAACCTAAGAAACTTATTAGTCATGAACATAGATGAAAACCAATCCTCATCTTGGGTCTTGAATCGGTTGTTCTTTATGCTTAAATTGATATTCTTGGAATTTACCTTAAAATGAGCAGTCCATGGGATCCTGTTTCCTTTAACATGCTGCAACTTGACTGGCAGCAGCTGCTGAAAGTCCTTGCTTCTTTCTGCATGGACAGTCACAAACACCCAGCTCTAGAAACTTGGTGGGTTGAACGGATGTCCAGTGAAAGAGGGAACCCAAAGCCTATGTCCCGGTGGATAAATAAGTAAAGAGATCTGTCAAAGTACATTGAGTGCTATTTCTCCTCCATGCATGGACAGGAGTGACCATATTATATGTAGTGGAGATTTTGTTTGTTTTGTTTTTGGTACTGGAGATCGAACTTGGGTCCTTGTGCTTGCAAGGCAGGCGCCGGAACCACTGAGCTAAATCCCCAGCCCTATATGTAGTGTTTGTTTGGACTCTTACTGCTGAGAACGAGTGCTCTGTAAACGAGTCCTATTTAGCCATCCCAGCATGTACTACTGCCTTTCTGAAGCCTTTAATTTAATGAAATGAATTACTTTAAAAAGATGTGCTGTGCAGCCTTTTAAAACATTAAACAAGTGCAGTTCAGGTCTTTTCAGGAACCTGAAGCCAAGGGATGGTTTGTGTTTTTGGTCTCCAGGAAAAGGTGATACAGAAGGAGGCATTGACCTGGCTACATTGGCTGAAACCCACCATGTCCCTTCCTGGCGCTCACATTCCCCAAGTGTGTAACTCAACACCTGTCTTTCTGCAGGCAAACAGAGCTCACAGTGACAGTGGAGCCCCTCCTGCCCCAACTCCGCCAGCAGCTCAGCACCTTTTACCTATTATTTCTGAAAAACCAGTACCACAGAATAAATTTTCCCCAAGGATTCTGATTTAGGGCCAAGAAAAATTTTAATCAGAAAAATAACTCCCACGGGAGATCCTGAGATTGGCCCATGTCACCACTTTTAGCTCCAGATCTAGAGGAGCAAAGGTGTAAGGATTTTAGAGAACTTAAGATTCCCTGTGGCTCCCCCGTACAGGAAAGGAGCATGTGGGCTGAATGGCATCCTCTCTTACTGTCTGAATGCCAGCCCATCTGAGCTACACAACACCCCCTGCTATTTCCGTCTGACATCGGCCAAGCTGAATCTCTGGTAAGTAAATAATTAATTTGGAAGTTGGGGATGTCAGTGGAAAAGTTGGCGATGAGGACTCAAATAACCAGCCCCAAATGTGATAGCCCCGCTCTCTGGTCCTCTGAGAGAAGAACTGTCAGTTCTATTAGACTAGGACAGTCCTGTCTTCTAGCCTGTCTCTCCACATTAAAGTCAAGCAACTGTATCTCTCCATTTTTGGATCATGTTGCTGTCCCCAAACACTTGTGCACACTTGCAAGGCTGGTATTTTCTTTCTTAAACCTACCAGGCCCATGCAAGTCCCCATGACTCAAGAGATGTGTCTGGCCTCCAGTATCACTGGATATGGGGAGGAGTCAGGCTGTGAATAAACCATTATGTGGCTGATTCTATATCCTTCTCTTTCACCACAAAAACCTCAATTTCCCTTTTTGTGGAAAATGAAAACCCTCTTTTAGTGCCCCATCAATGAGACTGTGGCCATTAAATTACACAACATCCCTAGGAAATTTTAAAGATTAAACGGCCTTTGGGAGGTACGGCTGGGTGGGACACTTTCCCTGTCCACGGAAGAAGCAGAGGTATCCACTTCCATTCCTTCTGACCTCCCTGCCGACTTCCAGTGTAGATGAGGACACTGATGGGCCGATGAGGGATTTGTGATTCCATGGACGTGTGGCGGAGAGGCCCTAAGGGTGTCAACCGCAGAATCTGTTGGGTCATAGAGTTCCCTCACTCCCACCGCAAGTCAGGGCCTCCATGGAGCCGGGGGAGGGAGGGAGCAATGATGATGCCCCAAGTCACAGTCGGAAGCAGGCAAGGACAAGAATGGGAGCTACAACTCGGCCTCTGGGGGCCTGGTCCAGGAGGCTTTCTGTAATGCTAGAATGACATCATTTCTGGAAGGAAATAACAGAACAAAACCAGACAGAGGCAATATAAGAATTTGTAAACTGAAAATGTGATGTGAAGGTAAGACACGATGCCTATTGCTTAAGAGATTTTCCTTACTATTTTGTGCATCTGGATTTGTCGTTCGTGAACTATTAATTAATACGAACTGATTGTCTTCGTTTCTCGCCTTGGCCCTCCCAGGACTGCATGTATATCACACTTGTTTGCCATTCCAGCTTTCTTGTATACTTCTGGACTATTGTAGAGCAATTTAGGCCCTTATAAAATGCTGTTGCTTTTGCAGGACAAAAAAGAAAAGAAAAAGAATTTAGTTTGGCATCCCAACATGCATCTAATTCCAGCCAAACTGCTATTTGAAGACTTACCTCTCACCACTTTCTGAATGCTCTGTTCATTCCCGGATGGCTCTTCCTTCTCCACTTCCATACTTCTGTTTACATTACTCTGACCTTAAATGTCCTCCCAAAGCCTCATGCGTTCATAGGTGGAGCTGTCAGGAGGTGACTGGATCATGGGGGAGTCATCGTCACCAGTGGATCAGTCCCCTGATGAGCTTATAGCTAAATGTGATGTGGGGCAGTGGAACCTGGTCAGAGGAGGTGAGGTCTGGGAGGGTGGCCTGGAAGGACCTGTCTCCCTTCTCCGCTTTGATCTCTCCGGCTTCAAGCCTGTCATGCCATGAGCAGCTCTTCTCGCCACACCCCTCTTCCAGGCCACCTGGCCTTGGAGCCAGAGGACTATGGACTGAAACCGCTACAAACGGTGAGCCAAAATCAACCTCTCCTCCGTGAACTTATGGGTACAGAGTATTTTGCCCCAGACACAAGAAAGTAACCAAGGCGTTAACACCTAGCTAGGGAAAGTCCTTTCCCTTCCTAGGCTCCCCAGCTTACACCTTTCTTACTCCTGACCTTGCACAGCACCTGTCAGCAGTATCAGTTTTTAATGACAAAATATTATATTTATTGTTTTGGACTGTTTAAATTTTATCTATTTGTTTACTTTTTAAGTTTCTCTCTGCTATTTATAGTAGGAATTCTCTTTGGGACATAAAGGGTTTAATATACTAGCATTCCTCACAAGATTTAGTATGAAGCAACTACTTGATAAATACTAATTGAATTTATATGATTAACTTTTAGATATGATACAAAAGTAGTATGTTCAATTCATATTCCTAAGAATTTTTGTGTCCAGTAAGTAAGAAGAGATGGGTTTGCCTGTACAGCTGCATAGAAATGTTCGTTAATTATAAAACACGATGGAATGAGAAAGCCAAAACTCAATAAAAAATCCCAGTATTCATTTAGAGAAGGGGTTTTTGTATAGGTGAAGGGGATTTAGTATCCAAAGATGCCATAACAGGAAGGACTGAACTCCTCAGGGACTCCTTCCCCTCCCACACCATCCCATCTAACATCTGTGGCAGCTCTCAAGTTCTCCGTGGCCTCATCCTTGAGGAAACAGTTCTATCAAAGTATCTCCAAGGTCTCCAGCACATTCGGACCTCTCCTTTCTCTAATGGCACTTTGTGAGGATATGTCCATCTCCCTAATGACATGAGCCTACTATGATATTTTGTTGCAAGACACATGGATAGTAATTTACATTGTATCATATTGCACTCCTTCCATTTTCACACTATTTTCAAATCATCGTATATTTCAATTATATAAATATTGTTATTGCGTGTATATATTTTATCACTTTAATAACTGACAATTTCATCAAGACAGAGATCTTGAGTTATGTTCCGCTTATAATCCACAATGCGTTTAGAAATTTACTGTGTTTCTTATTGACAGGTGCACTGTTACCATGATTCTGTTTCTCGCAGAGTTTTCACAGCTTCGCTGTTTTTTGAAAGCAAAGTGTTTCTGGGAAGGAAGAGAGGTTTATCTGGAGTTGTCTCATAAAGCTTTTGCTGACCTCCATTGTGCCCCAGGTATCCCTGATAACTCTGTCCTCTGTACTGTCTCTCTCGGACACATTTTATTGTCTTCCCTCTTCAATTCTTTGCTTTCTCATTTGTATCTCTAGTGTTTACCACCAGACCTGACATGTACTAGACTCTTATAAATCTTTGTAAAAACAATGAATGATAAATGAATTAGTGGATGGATACTGAGCTCTAAGGAGCTCAAAATAAGACTGCAAATTATTTGCAAGTCCGGCAAGTTGCTAGGTAGTCTGAGATGAGTTTGTCTGGGCCAGGCCTTCTGGAAGGTCCACTTTTGTTACCCAGCAGAAACAGTTTTCCCTACATTATAGAACCAAGACCTTGGCTCTCTAGCAAAGCAATGAGTTAGTCTCTAGAAGCAGAGCAATGGGGCAGTGGTTAAGATGGGTACAGCTCAGTCAGACACATGTGGTCAGTACTGGTTACCTCTGAAAAGCCAGACACTGGCAGGCTAGGATGACACACGATCTATCTGCCTCTGTCCTCTCTCTGCTTTGTCCATCTCTGTGCCCCCCAACTCATTACTGAATTACTGATTTGGCTCAGAAATACACTGTGCTTATTCTATATATTTTATACAAGCCAGTGACCAAGTTACCTCTGGAGAGGCCACAGATGTAGTGAAAAGTCCATATCCATTAGGTTCCAAGACACAGATTCTATTTTCAGTTCTGGTTTGTGTTGAATGTTACCTTAGAAAAATCACTTCGCTATTCCCTACACTGTAGGGTAAAGGTATTGTACTGCATGGTCTCAGAGTTCAAAGCTAAGAATTTCCTAAGATAGAATGGCTTGCCTTTTTGTATTGTTCAATTTTTTCTTTGTTGGGACAAAATACCTGACACTTGCAACTTAAAGGAGGAGAGACTTATTTTGAATCACAGTTTCAGTGGATTCAGTTCATAGTCAGCTGGCACCAAGATTGAAACAATATGGTGGAGGCCCTAGTGGGCTCCAGCTACTTATCAGATGGCAACTAGGAAACATAAGGAGAGAGGGAAAGAAGGAGCTAGGAGCAAGAATACAGCTTTCTAGGTCACACCTCCAGTGACCACCTCCAACTAGGTCCCACCTCCTAATCACACATTCAGCTACTAAATTCATCAGTGAATGAATCCACTAATAAGTATAGTGCTTCCATGATCCAATCATATTCCAAATACATAAAACATTTGGGGGACATTTTAGATCTAAATCTTGACACGTTTAAAAGTAGTGAGCTTCCAATGGATACAAGTTCTGTAACAGGGATTCTGTGTCTTTGAAGTGAGGTTGTTTTGTTCCTTTATAACATGATTAGGGAACTTTCAACTGATAAGGAATCCCATTAGCATGGGTCAAACTGATGTCAGAAAAAATTTTGTGCATCTGGATTTGTCGTTCGTGAACTATTAATTAATACGAACTGATTGTCTTCCTTTCTCGCCTTGGCCCTCCCAGGACTGCATGTATATCACACTTGTTTGCCATTCCAGCTTTCTTGTATACTTCTGGACTATTGTAGAGCAATTTAGGCCCTTATAAAATGCTGTTGCTTTTGCAGGACAAAAAAGAAAAGAAAAAGAATTTAGTTTGGCATCCCAACATGCATCTAATTCCAGCCAAACTGCTATTTGAAGACTTACCTCTCACCACTTTCTGAATGCTCTGTTCATTCCCGGATGGCTCTTCCTTCTCCACTTCCATACTTCTGTTTACATTACTCTGACCTTAAATGTCCTCCCAAAGCCTCATGCGTTCATAGGTGGAGCTGTCAGGAGGTGACTGGATCATGGGGGAGTCATCGTCACCAGTGGATCAGTCCCCTGATGAGCTTATAGCTAAATGTGATGTGGGGCAGTGGAACCTGGTCAGAGGAGGTGAGGTCTGGGAGGGTGGCCTGGAAGGACCTGTCTCCCTTCTCCGCTTTGATCTCTCCGGCTTCAAGCCTGTCATGCCATGAGCAGCTCTTCTCGCCACACCCCTCTTCCAGGCCACCTGGCCTTGGAGCCAGAGGACTATGGACTGAAACCGCTACAAACGGTGAGCCAAAATCAACCTCTCCTCCGTGAACTTATGGGTACAGAGTGTTTTGCCCCAGATACAAGAAAGTAACCAAGGCGTTAACACCTAGCTAGGGAAAGTCCTTTCCCTTCCTAGGCTCCCCAGCTTACACCTTTCTTACTCCTGACCTTGCACAGCACCTGTCAGCAGTATCAGTTTTTAATGACAAAATATTATATTTATTGTTTTGGACTGTTTAAATTTTATCTATTTGTTTACTTTTTAAGTTTCTCTCTGCTATTTATAGTAGGAATTCTCTTTGGGACATAAAGGGTTTAATATACTAGCATTCCTCACAAGATTTAGTATGAAGCAACTACTTGATAAATACTAATTGAATTTATATGATTAACTTTTAGATATGATACAAAAGTAGTATGTTCAATTCATATTCCTAAGAATTTTTGTGTCCAGTAAGTAAGAAGAGATGGGTTTGCCTGTACAGCTGCATAGAAATGTTCGTTAATTATAAAACACGATGGAATGAGAAAGCCAAAACTCAATAAAAAATCCCAGTATTCATTTAGAGAAGGGGTTTTTGTATAGGTGAAGGGGATTTAGTATCCAAAGATGCCATAACAGGAAGGACTGAACTCCTCAGGGACTCCTTCCCCTCCCACACCATCCCATCTAACATCTGTGGCAGCTCTCAAGTTCTCCGTGGCCTCATCCTTGAGGAAACAGTTCTATCAAAGTATCTCCAAGGTCTCCAGCACATTCGGACCTCTCCTTTCTCTAATGGCACTTTGTGAGGATATGTCCATCTCCCTAATGACATGAGCCTACTATGATATTTTGTTGCAAGACACATGGATAGTAATTTACATTGTATCATATTGCACTCCTTCCATTTTCACACTATTTTCAAATCATCGTATATTTCAATTATATAAATATTGTTATTGCGTGTATATATTTTATCACTTTAATAACTGACAATTTCATCAAGACAGAGATCTTGAGTTATGTTCCGCTTATAATCCACAATGCGTTTAGAAATTTACTGTGTTTCTTATTGACAGGTGCACTGTTACCATGATTCTGTTTCTCGCAGAGTTTTCACAGCTTCGCTGTTTTTTGAAAGCAAAGTGTTTCTGGGAAGGAAGAGAGGTTTATCTGGAGTTGTCTCATAAAGCTTTTGCTGACCTCCATTGTGCCCCAGGTATCCCTGATAACTCTGTCCTCTGTACTGTCTCTCTCGGACACATTTTATTGTCTTCCCTCTTCAATTCTTTGCTTTCTCATTTGTATCTCTAGTGTTTACCACCAGACCTGACATGTACTAGACTCTTATAAATCTTTGTAAAAACAATGAATGATAAATGAATTAGTGGATGGATACTGAGCTCTAAGGAGCTCAAAATAAGACTGCAAATTATTTGCAAGTCCGGCAAGTTGCTAGGTAGTCTGAGATGAGTTTGTCTGGGCCAGGCCTTCTGGAAGGTCCACTTTTGTTACCCAGCAGAAACAGTTTTCCCTACATTATAGAACCAAGACCTTGGCTCTCTAGCAAAGCAATGAGTTAGTCTCTAGAAGCAGAGCAATGGGGCAGTGGTTAAGATGGGTACAGCTCAGTCAGACACATGTGGTCAGTACTGGTTACCTCTGAAAAGCCAGACACTGGCAGGCTAGGATGACACACGATCTATCTGCCTCTGTCCTCTCTCTGCTTTGTCCATCTCTGTGCCCCCCAACTCATTACTGAATTACTGATTTGGCTCAGAAATACACTGTGCTTATTCTATATATTTTATACAAGCCAGTGACCAAGTTACCTCTGGAGAGGCCACAGATGTAGTGAAAAGTCCATATCCATTAGGTTCCAAGACACAGATTCTATTTTCAGTTCTGGTTTGTGTTGAATGTTACCTTAGAAAAATCACTTCGCTATTCCCTACACTGTAGGGTAAAGGTATTGTACTGCATGGTCTCAGAGTTCAAAGCTAAGAATTTCCTAAGATAGAATGGCTTGCCTTTTTGTATTGTTCAATTTTTTCTTTGTTGGGACAAAATACCTGACACTTGCAACTTAAAGGAGGAGAGACTTATTTTGAATCACAGTTTCAGTGGATTCAGTTCATAGTCAGCTGGCACCAAGATTGAAACAATATGGTGGAGGCCCTGGTGGGCTCCAGCTACTTATCAGATGGCAACTAGGAAACATAAGGAGAGAGGGAAAGAAGGAGCTAGGAGCAAGAATACAGCTTTCTAGGTCACACCTCCAGTGACCACCTCCAACTAGGTCCCACCTCCTAATCACACATTCAGCTACTAAATTCATCAGTGAATGAATCCACTAATAAGTATAGTGCTTCCATGATCCAATCATATTCCAAATACATAAAACATTTGGGGGACATTTTAGATCTAAATCTTGACACGTTTAAAAGTAGTGAGCTTCCAATGGATACAAGTTCTGTAACAGGGATTCTGTGTCTTTGAAGTGAGGTTGTTTTGTTCCTTTATAACATGATTAGGGAACTTTCAACTGATAAGGAATCCCATTAGCATGGGTCAAACTGATGTCAGAAAAAAAAAAAGGATTATATGTTTTTCTCTGTGCAACCTACAAGTAACTTAGTATCTGTCTTGCTATTTTTGTAATGACAATCTCGTTATCCATTGTTTTTCAGTGATCTTTTTGGGGGGGTTGTCAGTTGGCATTGAATCCATGCATTGAAAAGCACGCACAAATCCCCATGTCTACACACATATTCTCTCTTCCTTCACTGAGACCCTAGTCCCTGATATGCTTTGTGGTTTAATTTGCTGTTGAACCAGGGCTCATGTTCCCTGTGGTGGCTGTGTCCCTCTGCTGGAGACTCAGGCCATGGAATCTCCAGGGGCAATTAGTGATTCATTTGCCATTGTTAGGAGGAGAGTGATGTCTACCTGGTAGTCAGGTGAGTCCTGTGTTGTCATTTCTTTCCACTGAGTCATTGCAATCCTGTTCTGATGTTTTGCTAACAGAGACCTTTATTAACATGAAAATATTTCAAAGCTCCATAGCCCTCAGAGGAGAATGATAATGTCACCGGTTTTACATTTTAGTCCTATTTTCTTGAAACTTTAAAATGACATGTGTTTACATTATAAATAAATGTATTAATGCTTTCAAAAGGGGAATGTATGGATACACACATATACCAGTCACTCTTGTATTAGTTTCCTACTGCTGCTCTAAGAAATTTCTACAAATTGAGGAACTTAAAGCAAACAAGTGTATTATTGTAATGTTCTGGGAGACAGAAGTCTGAAGTGGGTCTCTCTGGGCTGAAACCCAGGTGCTAGCAGAGCTGTATTCCTTCTAGAGGCTCTAGGGGAAAATCTATTTCCTTTTCTCTGTTGTCTTTAGAAGTTGCTGGCAATCTTTGGTTCATAGCTCTATCTTCCATCTTCAAATTGAGCAATATAAATCTGAGTCATTTTCAAGCTGCAATCTCTCTTTTCTACTTCTTCCACTTTTAAGGAGCCTTGCAAATACATTGGGCCCATCTGGTTTAGCCAAGGCAGTTTTCTTACTTTAAAATCAACTGATTAGCAACTTTAATTCCATCTTCAAATTTAATTGCCACCTGCCATATAATATATTCATAGGATCTGGTGATTAGGACATGGAACATCTTTGGGAAGACATTATTCTGCCTATTGCACCAATTTTAATAGTGGTAATAACTTGTATTAACAAAACATTTAAAAACAATCTTAATTTGTCTTTACTTCCTTGATCTGTGACTACTCCTTTAAGCATAATTCTTTCTTTATACTTGAAATGAAAATAATTACTTTTTATTTAATTCAATTTGCCATAATTTGTAGAACTCTTGGAGTCATAACACTTCCCAGACACCTTTTAATAAAAAGACACTTGTTTTTATTCATCAGAGGTCCTAGAAAGTCTATTTTTCATTGTGAGTGATATCTAAATTTAAATTTGGGTCCTTCATGTTGGAAATATTCTTAAAAAGACAATTTTGTCACATTATTCTCAGATAAAGTATTCAAGAGAGCTTCGCAGTTTGTTTACTAAATGTATAACTTCGGTGTACTGTTATCATCCAATTTGAAACCTCAGTAGGTGTTATTCTGGTTACCAGGGAAACATTTGACCTCATGGAGCTGCGGGTGTGTACCTAAGGAGTGGAAAGGTCACTGTGTGAGCTTGTGTGAGGATCAGAGGATAAAAGCTTCAAAGACGTGACATTGACCACAGAATAGCATCTGCGTAGAGTTGCTCCAGAATCCCGGAGGGTGAAGTTCTCTTGTCCATCCAGGGTCCTTAAGAGTCTTCTCACCTTATGTCCCTAGGGACAGTCAGGGTCCCCTCCCAGAGACAGGTTAAGGTTAAGCACTTACACATTTGGCTGACTTTGAGTCTAGAGAGAATAAAAAGGTTGGCTATTATTCTAAAACGGGGACTGTGGCCAGTAGGGCTCTGAGGATTCCGCCCAGGCTAACATTACATCAACTTCGCTTGGCATTTTGAAGTGAGAACGGGTAATGCTTCATACTCTGCTGACAGCTTGGAAAGGTTGTCCTTTTCATCTTTACACTAAGGACCACATTACACATTGTGGCCATTACAATGAAAAGGAAACAGCAAGAAAACTGGATCTGGACAGCTAAAGACCGCCACTGCCTGACCCTTGTGATCAGTGTGCAATGGGGACATGAGGTAATTCCCAACCTACCTCAAGAATTGTAAAGACCAAGAGTCAGGGATTTAGCTCAGTGGCACCGTACCTGCTGAGTTCAATCCCCAGTACTGGAAAAAAAAAAATTGTAAAGACAATAGATGAGCCAGCTGTACTTTGAAAGCGTCAGGTGTCAGTTGAGTTTTCAGTACTTGAAAAGAAGGTGAAACAGAAAGGGAGGAGTAGAAAGTCTCACTGTGCTAATCTGAGATGATTCAGCATTTTTATCCTATTTTTAAAAAACACATCCCATAAATGCACCAGGAAAGGATAAGCTGTCTCTGGCTTTGAGTCACAGATCCTGTGCATTGATTGATGTGTTCTTATGGAACAAAATTTGTGGGGTAGAATTTGTAGACCATTAAATAAAAGCCTGTATGTTTGGAGGGTAGGGTAAGAAAGTACAATTTGTATGTTCCCTTATCAGTTTAGTTCTCATCTCTAATTGTTTTTAATTTAGTGTATTGTCATAAGTGATATTCTACATTTACAGAATTTTGTGGGATAGCTCTTTAGGAGAAAAGAAACCTGCACTTGGATAAATTTGAATTTACATCTTGATTTCTCTGTAGTCTTAGGGATACGAAGTCTCCAGTCCTGGATATCTTGAACAGTAGGGTAGAAGACTGCAAGATTATGGAGTGTTAAATCTAGAAATGATTTCAAAAGTATCTGGCCCAGAGGTGTATAAAAACCATTAAACAAAACCCTTAAGGTATAAATCTTGATTAATTTAGGATAATGCAGTATTTGCAATCATTCAGCAAATATTTTTTTAGTACCAGGCCTTGAGTGTGGTGCTGATGACACCAATATGGAAACCCAGTGTTTGCCTGTAAGGAATTCATGGTCTAGAGAGGGAATGGACCTTAAACAATTAGTGTTTAGTGCAAGATGAACGTGCTGGGTCTGGCTGATAGGCGGCTCAGAGGGATGATCCAACAGTGAATAGGAACTGCTGTAAGATTGCCTGGGGTTAGGAGTGGGAGAGTGCGAGAAAGCTAAGTGTTTCCTGTACTTCCCTTTAGATAAATAAAATAAGACTACATCTCATAAGAGACCATCGTTCACTGCCTGCCCCATTGGGACCCCTTTTGCTTTCCAGTGTCATGCCACTCTATGACCCTGCCTGCCTAAGATCTATGTTTTACCATCATCTTTCTTATTGTTATTATTTATGACGGTCATTGTTTTAACTGCTCCAAGGAGATAATTGGCTTAGTTGCTAAGGCAACCCAACATATTGGGTATAAGAGCAGCCAGCATAAAGGGTTTGCCAAATTGCAGGGCTGGGTGGGAGGTGTGGGGTGGGAGAGCAAGAGAGCTCAGCTGTGGAGCTTGAAAATAGCCATGTTCAAATTATCTCTGCATTTCTTCCACTGAGGAGCGTGAAGCCACTTGGAATCTAGTGCCTGCCAACTCCTCACCCACCCCTGACGCTTCCTATTTTCAACCCAGCCAGTGCACTCCTTTGCTAACCCTCAGTGCTCAGCCAAGAGCTTTCTGGGGTTCCAGTTCAGACGCATAACTCCTATCCTGTCTGCTGCCAATCAGCCCTGGAAATGCTCTTGCCCTCTCTATCGCTGGGGCTGCCAGAGTTGGTGGGGGGAGTTCCAGCACACACAGATCCTGTGTGCCCTACTACCCACACCTCCATGCAGTACACAGTGCCCATTTCAAATTAAACACAGTCCCCAGTGGCCTTGCTCAAGGCTTCTAGTCTCTTCCCTAACTTGGGGAAGTTGTGAACAGATGACAATGATGTTTTAAATTTCAAATTTTGAAGACTGAAACTTGGGGAACTGTTCCCATTAAGTAGGTAAACTTCAGCCAAGGAGAGAGACGTTCTGAAGACAGAATGATGTGACAAAGAGAATGATGTAGGCCTTGAACCTCAGGCTCTTAAGTGCTGTCATCTGATACCTTCAGCAGTGTCATTGGTGTTGGTCCTTGGCTGCTGATGATTCAGTCTGAGGTCTTCTGGGTAATTTTACATCAGTTTCTGAGTCCTCTCAGTAGCTCAGTTTTTCACTCCTGACCTTTGTCCTCTTGCTTAGAGGGGGCACATCTCCTAGCCTGATCTTTCTGCCAGGGGTGCTGTGACAGAGAGAATGATGGGGCAGGAAGATGCAGCCGACAAGTGCAGTGCATTGGCTAGCTTTACTCTGCGTCATTTGGCCACCCAGGAGAAGCTATTGCCATGAAATAGGATAATGGGCAGGGGAAAGGGCAAGATGACAAAAGAATCCCTTCCCAGAAGATCTGAGCAGTTGTTAATACTTCTTTCTCTTCTTCTTTCCTCTCACCAAGCACACACTTAGCCCCAAGATATCTGTGGGGAGGGCAGCTGCCTCTGTGTCCTTAGCAGCCTCCAGGGTGGCTCCCTAAGTGTGTCCCAGGGCCCTCTGCAACAGCGTAGCCTCAGAGAAATCTATCTGAACAGGTTAAATAAACAGGTCTGTGTTTGGGTTAATTATCACTGGTTCTGTTGCTCTCCATTACTGCTCCATCCGGGACTCTGGCCAAGGAGCAGATGGGAGAGGCTGCATCACCACCCCGGCCTCCTCATTGTGTCTGGCTCTCCCTCCTTCGCGTTTTCTCTTTCTCCTCCTTCCCCCTCCTTTCTTGCCTCCCTCCCTCCCTCTCTTATTTTCCTCTTTCCCTCTCTCTCTCCCCTCCTCCCTCTCCTAACCCTGCTCCCCTGTTTCCCTCCCCTTCCTCCCCTTTTTGCTCTCTCTCCCTCTTTCTCCCCCCCCCAAAAAAATCTCTTTTTGGCTGAAAATAGGCCAGATGGCCGTGAGGAGAACAGACAACAAGTGAGGCATGGCATATGGGGAGCTTGTTTAATTTCGGCTCCTGTAGGGAAGTAGATTGGAGGAGGTGAGCTACAAAAGCAGAAAATGGAAAGGGGAAGGGTAAAAAAAAAAAAAAAAGAAAAAAAAAGAATGAAAAAGAAAAACAACAACAACTGACCCTTCCAAGGGGGAAATTGAATTTAATTTACTATTATTGGCCAGCGGAAGCAGTTGAGAATGAAGAGGATCTAAAACAGAAAGTGCCCCTTTTGAATTTTGCAGGCTCAGTGGTCCCCCGACTCCAGTTAGCTTCCTTGGTAACTCCTCTCTAGATGGCCCAGGGGTCTGGCTCTGGTCTAGAAGGGGAATGAGGGTGGTTAGGATTTCTTGTATAACGTAGCAAATGACTGTTTGCAAATCGAATCTAGGAAGAAATGTGACCAGTCCTATAAGGAGAAGGAAAAAAATACAGATTTTAGTGACTAAAATGAGGGTTCAAGGGAGGGACTAGTTTCCACTAAACCTTCTTTCTCTTACTAGGCTTCTCCCTGAGTTTAAAGTGCCTTTTCAGTTTGATTCTGCTGTTCCCACGAGCAGCTGCTTGCATAGCCAGACCTTGCCCTGTTGGATCTGGCTGCTCCCTTGGCTCACTCGAAAAGTCCAGCAGAATCTCAGAGTAGAGTGTAGGGACTTCAAGCAATGGCCCTCCATCAGCAGCCTCTGTTTTCAATGAAAAGTTACTGAACTCTCATTGTGGGTGCCAAAAATGTTAAATTTAAGAGGAGATGCTGGCCAGTCTAATGGCATTTGACTTGGTGACTTCAGTACGGGCATTCCCATAGACCAGTCAAATCCCTTCTGCCACCCCAGCACCTTTCCCGCTCTGCCATTGCTGGGGAGCCACATTCTGAGAGCAGGTGGATTTCTGACATCAAGGGCCAGCTGTGTGACCCAGCTCAGTGCGGGGTCTCAGGTGCCTATGTCCCTGGGTACCAGAAGAGACAATGACCGGAGGAAAAGAAGAATGTAATCAAGGCTCCTCCTCTGGAGCTGCAATCCCCGCCAACCCGCCCCCCAGCTCCACCAGGCAAGGGCTCCGCAGCTGATGTTCTACAGCTGATAACTGGATTAGGCAGCTGGACATGGGCAGATGAGTACCCCGAGAGGCCCTGCTTGGGAACAGGGCTCCCTGGCCTGGTGTGGGGGCTGCCACTGTCAACACCCTAAGCCACCTCAGGCAGGGGCACTTGCACGTGTGTCCGCCCTACGGTGAGTGCCCTGGAGCTGGAGGGAAATACTGGAGATGGCTGTTCACACTGGGCACTGCTGCATAGGTCCTCAAGCCAAGAGGTCCTGTAGCCCTCGCTGGCAAGTGTTGCACACCGTGGATCCCTTGGCAAGGTGACTGCTCAGAGCCAGGCCAGAAGCAGCCTTCATAGGAGTGTAGCTCTGGCTGGGTGAGCCCCAGCAGAGGGAGAGTAGCCTGTGGAGCCCAACCCTCCTCTTTTAAGAAATGTTTTCTTTTCTTTTCTTTTCTTTTTTCTGTGCTTGCTTTCAGTGGCAGGCTAGCGGTTTGATCTCCCCTGAATGCTGTCCCCTCATTTGAGGCTTCGATTCTGAGAGGATTCGAGGCATTGTCCAGGGTGGCGGGATGTCGGATTGATTTCGGTGCCTTTGTGTGGACGTGGGGCTCCTGAATGAAGCTGTTATGCGCGGCTGGGACTCGTGGGCAAGCTGTCCGGCTGCAAGCTGGGCCTCCCTTTGTTGTGGGGGCCGCATTGAGCCCAAGGAAGAGGCTCATTTCAGGGTGATTTACTACCACCCAAACACCAGCTGTCTGTTGTGGGGCCGCTGAGTCGCCATGCCCAGCCCCCTCTTGTGAAGCTCTGAATCCCCGCCCCTCATTTTAAACACTTAAGCTAGATTCATATTCATATATATTCATATTATGCATTTGTGTATGCATATATGTACATTTACATATGGATATAAATGCACACCTATGTAAATACACACACATATTCTTTTTACTTATTTCTTGTTTAATAGAGTTCCCTGAGCTCAGTGAGGGCCTCAGGGGGAGAAGTGCTGGGCTGGGAGCTATGTGAGGACAGTATAGTGTCAGCTCTGTGCCTGGTCACTTGTGACTTTGGACAAGTCACTTAATCTCCCAAAGCTCTAGTTTCTTCATCCGAAAGATTTTGACAGGAAAAAGGTACTTCTGAATCATTTGAAATATTAAGGTATTTCAAAGTTGTGAAGCAAAAGAAAGAGTGTGTCTTATTACCCTAACAATCATGTGAAGCATGATTGTATTATAAATATATAAAGCCACAAAGAATGGCAGGCCATGGTTGTACCAAAAACACGGGGCTTGTCAACACTGGTGGTGACAGAGGTGCCAGGCCCTGGTGAAGCAGCAGCAGGTCCGGTACAGAGGAGTTTAGAGTCAAGTCACCAAGTAGATGGGGGCCACATGGTGTTGGAAGTGCTAAATGAGCACCTCGGATATGCTCATGATGATGCGTTGAAAGAGGAAAGGTCTTCGGGGAGCCTCCTGGAGGAGAAGGCAAGAATGTTTTGAAGTTTAGAGTAGTCTGTAAGGGGGCTGGCTAGCAAAGTTGTTCCTTGGATCATGGGTGGTATTAGGGTTCCTTAGCTGTTGCTGTAACAGAATACCTCAACAACATGTTCTTTTAGCTCATGGTTCTGGTGGTTGGGAAACCTAAGAGCATGGTACCTTCATTTGCTAGGCACCTGGCAAAGGTCTTATTGCTGCCTCACAGCGTGGCTAGGGGCATCACATGGAGAGATGAACTTTTGGAGGACACATTCACATCAGAGCAGACAGCCAGGGTAGTAGTGGTCCTTCCTGCTCTGGCAGCGTTCCTGACCTGGAAGGTCCCTTGTATCCAAGAGTGGAGAGAGTGTGGATGCAGACTGGAGACATGATCAGATGTGTGGGGTAGAGGGGTCAGTCACACTGCAGCTTCGAATTGGGTGATTTGAAGGTGATTTTTATGTTGGCCAGAAAATTAGAAGGCCACATAGAAGGCAAATAATACACTCAAGTAAGACAAGTGACAAAGGTGAGGCACAGTGGTACGCACTTATAATCCCAGCTACTCTGGAGGCAAGTTTCGGGGGCCAGTTTGAGCGACTTAGTGAGTCTCTGTCTTTAAATAAAATTTAAAAGGCCTGAGGATATAGCTCAGTGCTTACTGAATTCAAATGCCCATACCTCAAGAAAGAGAGAGAGAAACAGAAAAACAGAGAGAGAAAGAGACGGAGACAGAGACACAGAAAGAAGGAAGCAGGGACAGAGACAGAAAGAAATAGTGACCTAGATGTGGGGCATCACAGGAGGAAGACAAAGGCTCTCAGGCAAGACATAGTATATGCCTGACCTCACTGGATGTAGGGAATTGGTGAGAAAGATATGGGTCTACAACAGTGGTCATAGTTCTATAAAATAGGACAAATACTAGGACACAATTCATAGCACATAATAAACAACCAAGAAGTGCCATCCCTAATTATTATTAATGCTTCTTGGGAAGTGAATGAATGGTTACCTTTAGGTCATGTTCCAAAATAGCCAGTACAGGAAAAGAAACAGATTTTATTAGTGGGGAGTGGTATGAAGAGCAGAATAATGTGTTTCTAACATGGCCAAGATGGTACGAGTGTAATCAAAGGTAATATTTTGGCAATAGCTTTGAGTTTAAATTGCCTTTGTTCCCCCACAATCTTTGGCTTAGTACTCAGAACCTACAGGGTGTTCAACAGATGCTTGATGAACTCATAGATTTATGTGTATTTCTTAATCAGAAACTATAGTTTAAAAATAATCATTTATTCCTAAGCTGTCACAAGCGTTCCAGTCAATGCCATGCTCTGAAAACAGTGAGGAACATCCTGGTGGAGTACGACGAACATGGAGATGATGGTCAGCTATAGCTACAAGGACAGTAGGAGAGCCGTGTGCACATGAGATTGGAGAAGATTCTGAATATTGTCGCTGCTATGCTAACACTGCCCTGGGTAAAGGGGAAGCTCAGGTGGAGCACTCTGTAGAGGCATATAGCATCTAAGTTGTGGTGAAGTAACCATGTGTTTTTATACAGTCTCTGATGGCCAGAGGCAGACCTTGGCACTGCGGTGAGCCCCATGCCAGCCCTAGCCTGCTGGGATCTAAGGCTTTGCTCCCAGACCTTAGGGAAGTAGGATGTGGGTGGCCTCTTGAGGGCCTCTCTAGGTGATGACCCAGTCTACTCTTTCCGCATTTCCTTCCAGGATCTTTCATGACCCACTGGAGTTTTGATGTTGGTTTCTCCTTCATGTGGGGTGACAATCTCATGGGCTCTTATAATTTAAATTTAGAACAGCCGTAGGAGATATTATAGCAAGTGCTGGAGCCTTCCAGCATCCCAGAAAGAGTGGACTCAGAAGAGCCTTGGAAATTCCCAGGAGAAAATATCCTGCTTTTACTGAAGAAGAAAATATATCTAGCAAAGGGAGACACTGGTGCTGGCCAAAGCCATGTTACAAATATTTAATGGTCAATTATTGTGCATCTCCATTCAAATGCATATTTTAAAGCAAAAACAAAATAAAATGTTCTTAGAGCTCCCGCTTTCAAAAATGAGTAAGAAATGATTATTTTGGCAACCTAGCACCCTTTAAGGTGAGGTGCTCTTTTCTCAATTAATGTGCTAGATTATTTGTAGATGAAGGCATGTACTCAGCTGCTTGTGAGCTTCTCAAGAAAAATAAAGATCACCCAGTATCTCAGTAATCTCCTTGTCTTGCCTGGGCTGGTAATTGAGAGAAATATATGGTTGACAGAAGCATCAATTAAGAGAGACATTTTACACCAATTTGCAATCCTGCAAAGGAGCACTTACAAAGGGTGTATGGATTTAAGACTTTTAAAAAGTTGTGATGTGCAGTGTTTTCTAGACTAAATCTAAGAAGTCCAGAGAATGAAATCTTGTAAATCTGTCTGATACCTGGCCTCCCAATTTGGAGCTTCCTCTACTTTTTAATGTGCTGCTTCATATTGCTATTTACGTGTGAATTTGAGTAAATGAATGCACATCTCTGTTTCTTACTTTCCCCATGAGAAGAATGAAGGACTGTATTTTATAATACGCGGTTTGTGGAACTCAGTTATTCCGAGTGTTAAGAGGTGGTGAAGGCTAGAAAGGATTTCGTGGGTAGAAATGATGCAGAAACACCTGGTTTTAGAAAGCTAAACAGATGTCTTTGCAGCGCAATGTTTCAAAGTCTTTAATATGTTAATGAGCACCCTGGATTTCCAAGTGTAATGGAGTTTACGATGTTTCACAAGTTTATTAGGTCACAAGCTGATACCTGCTAGACTCGCTCTCCCTGGACAAAATTCTCAACTCTGGTTCCTGTGCAGACAGCAGCCCTGGCAGGGAAGCTCAGACCTGTGGGTCAGTGGGGCCCTCGCGAAGATGCTGCATTAATCCTCCTGCTCTGGGAGGCTGGAGAGGTTGGGGAGGCTGACAGTGCCCTGGGAAAACAAAGCTGACCAGAGAAGGGCACATTGTGACATATTAACTCCACCGAGTGTCACTTGTCCTGCCTCCCTGTCCCTGAAAAAGGACAGAGGGGAGACAAATGGGGAAGCCATTTCACTGCGTTCAGGGATCCTCATGCTCTAACAAGGAGAGGGGCACAAATCTCTTTTTCTGGGATCAAAAATGATTTCTGTGTTTCTTAATTGGGAACAACAAAGTTTAGAAGTAGAGGCCGTACTAGAATGGGAAGAAGGGGAATAAACATGAACCTATGTTTACTTCTCCAGGAGAGGAAAGGTGGACCAGCAAGATGGACAGCAGAGTGTTATCTTTCGGTCAGCTTTGGCCTTGTTGCTTTCTGTAAGAAAACATCAGGATGAGTCCTCATTGTAGTTTAAGAGGATGTGATTTTGCAAAGGGTGAATTGAAGGCACGAGCTCAGTGTAAGGCTGTTTGGGATGCCCTTGGGAAAGAAGGTTGTATATGCTCAGGGCCTGTGGCTATGTGCATGTTCTTACAGGCACATTCCACAAGTAGTGCAAGGAAAGGAAACTGTGTCCTGAGCTCATTTAGCCTCCACCTCACTGGCTTGGTATTCCTGGACCTTGGATCCAGACGTAGAGATCAGCCTCTGATAAGCTGCTTTTGGCAACTTGGTTTGTTTCTGTTATTTATCGGGCAAAGCAGGATGGATCATGTAACAAGGCATATTTTCACTTGCTGCCTGGGCATGTGGGAGGACACACAAGTAGACACACAGACTGATGGAGAAAGGTGGTGAGCAAGTGTCTCACAAAGGCTGCTGGCAGACTGTTTGCTTGTTCTCCTCACCATCCGCCTTCCCTCATTTGCTCCATGACACAGAGGCTGCCTGTTTGTCAGCAGAGTTTTCTGGATGGTTATTAGGGGAAGGCATCATGGTAATGCGCAGTGTTGACAGGGAGCAGCAGTTTGGGTTCTCTCAGCCTTTCCCTCATTCAGAGCAACACATCCCTGAGACAGGTGCTTAACCGTACTCACGACCTCGGCAGTGAGCATATCAAGCTTTAGCTCTGCTCCACTCATTACCCTTGTCTGAGACTTAAAAATAATTGGACCCATTTTGTAAAGGACAAAGTGAGGCACAGAAATGTATGTGATTCTCTGGCCTTCAGGAAGATAAATTACAGAGGAGCCAGTGTGGGCCTCCACGTCTTAACATCATCTGACATGGTGGTCAAGGATTAATTCTTTCCTCACTCAGCGCATCCACATCTCAGGTTGCTCTCTGCCCATCTCCTTCTTTTTCGGGAGAAAGGCAGTGAGTGGGAAACCCAAACTCTGGGAGGTAGAGTTTATTATTGAATTCAGTTTTTTTGTTTCAGTAAAAAAGTATGGAGTCCTGGGACTCCTCTAGGCAAATGAAGACAAGGTGACTTAGGAGTGTACTGTTTTCTAACAAAGCTTGCAATTTGTTGCATAAAGACAAGCATGAAAACTAAAATACCATATATCATCAAACCTAAGCTATCTAAGATGTTTTCAGATTCCTAAAGCCATCTTACTGGGGGATAGAGCATCAGTATATGAACTTTGGGGAGTTGTAAACAGTTCTTAAAAGTTGTGGACCAAATTAAATTCAGTTTGGCTTCTAGAACTTTAATCAACTGACAGATTGGGCAATATTTTAGGGTTCAAGTAAGGCAGTCATCACATGGATGTTTGAAAGGATATGGACTCCTGAGTTGGCATTTAATCATGCCAAACTCTCCTGGAGTTCTGGGTTTTATATTCCAGGTCCACTCCAGTGTCACAGAGTTCCATTGTGAAAAAGAAGACAGGACATGATCCTTGCCCTCAGGAGGTTTCACTAAGGCATTGACAATTTAAGTCAGAACAAAATTTAAAGAATAAGAGTATGTAAGATGGTCTGCATTATAAACATGAGAATATAGGAGTTTAGTGTAAGCTACTTGAGTAGCACCAGGCCTTCTAGCACAAGTGGGAATTGTGCTGGGCCTTGAAGAAGGTGGGGCTGTGATTATGGTGGGGCTGATGTACAGACAAGGTATGAGCCAACATACACACATGAGAGTGAGACAGATGGGGAGGGTCAGCAAGAAGTGTGGCCAGCTGAGCAGAATTATTAGCACTTATTTACCTCCTGTGGGATGTGGCAAACCATGTTTTGTATTGTGTTTGGTAGGTTTGCCATTTAGGGTGCAGCACACTCACACTGTTCCGTTGTAAAACTTTACTACTTACATAGTGGCAAGAGTGTGAAACTGTGAGAGAAAGAGCAGAGAGGTGGAATGAGGGAAGGTACATGAGGGAGGCTCTCGCATAGGCATGGGAGGGGCAAGAAGTTGACATTTGAATCAGTGCTTATTCTTTGCTTTACATACACCTTCCTCTTTTTCTGTCACACTTTTGCAGTTGGCCATATATAACTTGGCTTGTAATTTTTATTGCCATTTGTGGTTATTTTGGGACTGTATTGTTATTTGATGTGTCACTTTTTGGGTTATTTTATGAGAGTTCCACCTCATGACCTCATCTAATCCTATTGGCCTTCCAAATGTTTCACCTCTCAGTATCACATTGGGGATGAGAGTTTTCACGTATAAATCTTGGGGGCACATAGTCCAGTCCATAGCAGCATGATACAACTTTCAAATAAAGAAAAAGAAAACAATATAAGAATATATGTGTGTTTATTTAATTTTGATTTATCCTACAGACTACTCTCTGAGTTCAGCTGGTTTACTAATTGAGTGTAGCACACTGTAAGACCCTAGCTCTTGAGTCCTTGACCATTTGAATGTTGAGTGGTGGTCAGTACGTGGGTAGACACAGGGCCATCTCATTCATTGAGAAGCCAAGGTAGCTGTCTCTAGATTGTAAGAGGCAAAGTGTTTGTGTCGTGGTCAGACACATAGGCAAACGACAGGTACACTTCTGAGAAATGTGACAATTCTTGGGGAATGACCCAAACAGAGTGCTGGTGGAGAGAGATGGAGCAAGTTTCTGTCCTCCAGTAGTGGTGACTGTGCACTTAACTGATTATCAGTGTCTGTCTTTCTGTCCTGGAAAGAAAACGGATGCTCGTGACACATTGCACATATTTTATATATTGCTTAAGGGCCACGCATGTACCATGAGAATGCTGTGTCTCTGATAAGAAGCTCAAACATATTTAAGAAAAGTTCAACATTTACAAAGAAGGTTTAACAGAAAGAAGACAGAGGTAGAGGCATCACAGAGAGTTAAAATTAACTAATCCATAGGGTTCTAACTCTGTAGTCCAAGATCACTGTGAATACCCATCCAGGCTCTCCTAACCTTTTGGCACTGGATGCATAATTTGTGCGAGTTTGTGCATCCAAGCACTTTTGGGAATAGCCTGTAACTTCCTTCAAATTCTCAAGGTGGTCTGGAACTGAGAAAAATTATTGCTTTCAATCCCAAGTCTGTGGGTGAGGAAACCAAGGCTTAAAGAGAGTTTGTGGCTTTTTCAAGGCCTTGCAGAGCTGGGGAAACTGTGCAGATATTTAATTGGTAGCATAGCATTCTCCGCTATTCCTTTCTGACAGATCAAGAAGTCACCTATGCTTTCAGATTATTTCCAAAATCCTACTAAGAAGGATGAGCTACTAAATAGAGATTGGAGATTGATTTCCTGCCAAAGCCTCTAATCCACCCAGGCTGCTCTTAGGTTGGGACCAATTTGAACCCACCACAGGCTAACCACAGAAGAATAGGGATTTTGTGCAATGAATCATAGAATCTTAGATGGATAACCTGGATAGATTTTATAAGGCAGATATGAAAATGGGCACTGAAGGTATTTGTCCCCAGTTGACATCCCAGGTGTGGGGGGGTATTAATTATGGTTTGCCTACTGCTATAGGAATAGCTGTGCCTAGCTTTTGACAGAGTTGTGTATTGGAACTAGTGCCACCTCCAAAATACTAGGAACACTTCATTATTAAGCCCCACCCCTACCCCCACCTATTTCATTCTCCCACATGAAAGAAAATTTCTCATGTTCTTTTCAGAAGGGTATTGTTTTCCCTACCCTGTGATTGATGTGCTGGACTATCTATGAGCCAGATTGAAATGTCTTAGGTAAACATGTCCTCCATTTTGTGTTCAAGGTAAGGGATAGTGTCCTGAGTGGAAAAGAAGGTTGAGTGTCTAGGAAAAGAATAGCTGAACACTAAATATGATGGGTGTTAGACTAGGAACGTAGGGCAAGGGTTAAATGAAGAAGTCTGGAACATTCCGATAGGTCCCTTTACGTCTGTGGACTTGCCCTTTTAAAATAAGCACCTCACACTCAGAGTAATGGACACAAGGACATGTCAGTGTTTGGCCCCAGGAATGGAACTCCATCTCAACAAGTTATCTAGACCCAGGCACTCAGACCAAATGGATTATTGTCACTCTCTCAACCTCTTTGTTGCTTTTGTGCCTTAATTTCACATGTTCATCCCTGCCCTTGATGACCAACGCACCTTATAATTTAAAGTCCTCTTTCAACTATGATCCTGGAACTCTCTACACACAAACCGCTAAAATATAGCTGGTAAAATATACTCCATTTTAAGGCTGCTGATAATGGGAGACTTAATCAATAGGTTGATATAGATCTGCTGATCAATACTCTCTTCTGGACTCATTCTTGAATTCCTTGAAGCCATCCCCCAAATGTTCTATGCCTGTATCACATGAAAAATATGAACTACTATCATGTTTGTGGCACATAGCTTACTAAGACTTCAGTGTGCTTGTTTCATATTCTGGAAAATGCAGGAGCTTGTGTGAGGATAACTTTTATGAAAATATTCTTCAAAATGAAAAGTTGCCAAGTGTTAGATTAAAAATGAGGACTGAGCAAAATTCAGAGATAAAACAAGAACTGCTTGGTTAAGAACAGTTAAATAAGTTTCTTTGTAAGGCATTTTTCAGAACCTTCTACACACTAATGTGCCTCATGCATGTCGAAGACTAAGAAGTAGTATGCTGTTCTCCCCAGACTTTATGTGATTATGAAACACTTTAAGTTAAATGAAATATTCCACAGTAGCCCATTTGAGAAATGCTGAACTAGTTGGTTTCAGATAGAAATTTTGGGGATCTCTGTACTGCCAAGTGCAGTCTTCATTCAGAGTCCCTGGGACTGGCTATGAAGGACAGGTCGCTGCCCAGACATCAGCCAGGCTTCAGTCACCACTAGGAGAGCTTGTCTCTGTGCTGTGGTCATCACCAGGAGGAGGGCAGCTTCTAACCATGCCTGACTTTGAAGAATGAGAGCAATTCCCTGGATGTGTCTCTCCCAGCCCCACTCCTCCCCCATCACTATGATTCCCTTCCAGGCAGCATTTAGGGCCTCTGCCTAGCAGAGCTCATTAACCTCTTTAATGATGCAGTATCCTCTTTTCCATGCAAACCCTTGCCCTGAAAATGTGCCATTCTGTATGCTTCCCATGAGGAGGGCATTTACTCCTGGGCTGCCCAGTGAGTTGGAAGTTGCCCCGTCATGTGGAGTGGATGATTGGTGCTCTGCCTCTGGGTGAACTGCCAACTAAGGCTCTGGTGGACAGTTGTATGAAGGTCTTGAATTGTCAGAAGGATTTCAGCGATTCACAGTTGCTGCATTTCGGTGCTTTACAAGTTGTTTCCATGCTCTAAAGTCATTTCCCAAAATGCATATTTGGCATTTTAAACTCTTTTTAGGGGAGAATAGGATATATCCTTCAGTTCACCCATCTGACTTCTGAGCCATCTAAGATATGATTCATCTGTTAGAACAACTTCCCTTAATATTTTAGAACACAGGTTGGTGAAAAGGGTTTGTTCTTATTTCTGAAGTTTCTCCAGGGACCCCATCTATTCTGTCTTTAGCCTGGCTTAATGGCTACAGTTGGACTGTCATCTCAGCTCTGCCACTTACTAACGAGGTGGGTAACACTGGGCTAGTCACTCAGTCTCTAGTCTTTCTGTCAATGATTTAATGATCTGAATGAAATACTCTTAAGCTCCATCAGTGGTAACCCACTTATCTGCAGAGCACAATACAGGTGTATCCATGATGGGACTCATTCAGCTTGTGGTGTTGTGGATTCTGCCTCACTGCTGATGCAGCTAACCACAGGTGCAAGCACGACATACACACACACACACACAGAGTCATACATATGGGTTTGCATGAACTTCCATACTCCATATTCCCTGAGCTGAACCACTTTGCATTATTAATGAAATTTTAATAGCATTACATTAATAATAATGGCTAACATTTATATTCAGCACCTTCTATATGCCTCCCTCTTTACTATCTGCTTCATCTATAATATCTTAATCTTCCCAATAACTCTGAAGGAAGTAGTTAGCAGGTGAAGAAGGGGACACTTACAGGTGTTAAACAATTTGTCTGAGGTCATGCTTCTAGGATTTAAACCCTGATTCCAGAACCCAGGCTCTTTACCACTCTGTTAGAAAGTATAGGAAAGGGATTTACAAATCCTCCAGTGCTCTGTAGATCAGGTACTATTACAGTTGTTGCTAAGCTTCTCAGAATTCACTATAAGGAGAAGAATCAAAGTCCTGAGATATTCCAGGAGCATCCCATTCATTAGGGAAGTATGTTGTGACCAACTCATGTTTGGTTAAATATGTGCCTGTTCTACATGTTTCAGAGGCTCCCAAGTCTGAGTAGACTGAAGGTGTAGGGTGACTATGAAGAGAGAAAGCTGTGAATTTCAACTTGCAATCCCCTCCCATCGATACCATTTAAAGCCTTATCTTATTTAGACTCTTAGCCAAAGAAAGGGTACAAAGACTTTTGAGAATCCTATCAGGACACCAACAAGCTTAGAGACTGAGAAGACATATTCCTAAATATGTCTATTTCCTAAGGAAATGATCAAACAAATCAGTTCTCAGATCATTCCTTTCACTAACTGGGGCTGTTTTGGGGATAAGTTAACTATAGTTAAGAATATATCTAAATACTAGACTCCAAAAGTCACAGGGCCAATGGAGATTTTTAAAAATATTTTGTTGCATATTTAATAAATTGCACTGGTGAACCATTGTCCATCCCTTCAAATCTGTTCTTTCTGACTAACTCTGTGTCTTTTCTTACTTGACAGCGAGGGTGGTCATATAGGGAACTATGGACCTGTAGTTCCACCTATGTTTTCCATTTAAGTGAAACAAATGAAAAGGCTCCCTGTGGGTCCCAGAGATGCCTGCAGGGACCACCACAGATGCCATATTTGTGTGAGCCTGGCTTGAAGTAACTACTTTCTCTGCAGAAAAATCTAAACTCTGGCCTTTCCAAATTGGATAATATCACCATTCTTCCAGTAGTCCATAACTGATGAGTTGGGTCCATATTGATGGAAAGGGAACCATATTTATTTTATGTGTCAAAATGAGCTGTTACTGGGGTCAGGGGCAGTGGGGCAGTGCCCAGGACATGGAGGTGCCAGACTCTTGTTTTCATCTCTGAAAGCAGCAAGCACTGTCCCTGTCACACATCACTAGGTGTATTTTCAATCAGCAGACAGTTATGGCTCTGCAGTTGCCCCCAAGAAATGTCTGCAAAGCTTTACTGCGTGGAGGATACACTGGACAAGTAAAACATAATCCCTCACTGAAACCTTAAATTATCCAAACTGAAAGAACTTTCCGGGTCTAACTGGCCTTTCTTAGTGAGGTGGTTTGTTTTCATTTGCTTCATTTTTCCTCTTTTGGCCTTTGAGCTGACTCTTGTCAGTTTCATTCCTATTTAAAGTTAGTTTCACCTTTCAGTTCCCCTCAGCCTTATAGAGTTTCAGTTCCCCATGTGTGTGGGGTGAGGTGTGGAAGGGAGCTTTGTAATTAAAGCTAAAATAAGATTCCCCTGAACTATAGCAAAAATACTGGACAATGAAAGAAAGGCATTTTGATTGAAGAATGAATCTAGATCTTACAACAATATCAGATCATTTACTGGAACTCTTTAGGCGTTGCATTCTTCATCTAAGGTATTATACAAGATTATGGTTCTCGCTACAGATAATGATCGCCAGAAAATTTTTGTAAACAACAACAAAAATACCAAAAAACCTTATATCTGGATCCTATCCCATCCCAATTAAATCAGAAAACTGAGAGGGGTACTCTGTTCCAGGTGTGGTAAGTTGTATGCACTACCTGGGTGAAAACAGCTGGCCTGGAGACTGGATGAGGACCTGGCATTCTTTTTAGCTGAACATTGTCAGGAATTGTTGTCATGGTGGTGGCCCTGGTTATAGCAGCAATAGCAACATTAGAGCAATGTGAATCCACGACTTGGAAGGGTAGCTTTATTTCCTGACAATCCTCATCTTTTTCCTTGGTAAACACTTTAGCTCTCATTGTAAAGGTGACATCCAGGATATTTTCAGTTTGAGTGTCCCACTATCGCTCACTGAGGAAGAAGGAAACTACTCTCCTCAAGCCTCAAACAGCTCTCCTTGGTTGGGGAACAGGGGAAACTGGTCTCTGAGTGCATCACAGAGACCTGAAATGTGTCTTTGCTCAAATATGGTCAGCCTAACCTTTAAAATGTCATCCAGGGCTCTGCTCTACTTGATAAATTGAGATCTCCATGTAGCTATGGCCAGCAAAAGCCAAATTCAATGTCTCAGTCCACTAACATAATTTCTAATTTTTAAGAAAGGTTTTCAATCCTGATGTTTTCATTGTCTTTAAGTTTACATGTTTCTTCAGAGACATTCCAGTCTATAAACCTCCTCTTTCCTTTCCTTTTCTCTCTTCTCTGGATCTTGCCAACCCAAACATCATAAAACCACAGCATTTAATGTAAATTTCACATGTGCTTTGGGACATTATATTTTTCAGTATTGCAAAATCAATAAACTTGGACTTCATTGTTGTTGTTGTTGCTGTTTGTTCTTAAGGGGATGCAGAGCTGGAGGAGTGCATAAAATGTTTCCTAATACAAAATACATTTAAATAACATTATATGCTGGTTTCCACCATACCATTTTCAGTTAGAGAAATAAAAGAGTCTCAGATAAGATTCAAATTATGTTTATGGTATCAAACACATTTGAATCCTTTGCAAATGGCTGAGAAATTTGATATAATAGTATCCATTGTGCAAGAGATCTTTTCATATTGAAGCAAATTATAAAAATAGATATAACATTTGTGAGTGTCTACTTTTGACAGGAATTCATGTAGATGCTTTACATGGACTCCACTCTAATCCTCACCACAAAGTCAAATGTATTATTTTATTTTACTGATAGAAAAAGCTAAGCGATGAGTTCGATCCCTGGTACCCCCCCAAAAAAAATCTAAACACAACTGAGGTTTGGTGAGCTTATAAAACTTGCCCAAAGTCACACAAAACAACAGCAGAGCTAGGAATCAATCCAGTCAGTCTGATCCTAGGATTCTTGCAAGCACCTTACTAATTCTTAGCCCCAGTCAGTGGAACAAGTTATTGAATGGGGCATCAGTGTTTGTAGTGCTCTTATTAGATCTATGCTGTTATGTCAACGTATTTCCTAAGATGGTCTGTCACGCTTTTGCTAGAGACTTATGCCACATATGTATTACCTTTGAATAGAGCAGAAATCGCAGCAACAAAAAATCTATTGCCCTGTTCATATTTATAAAAAATTTAAGTACCAGAGCTCATGTCTTCTGACTCTTGGTCCAGTGCTCTTTCCGTTGCAGTGAATAGATGTTAGTTCTTTGTGGGTGTGTGGGGTGGGCTCATTTTTGTACTCTGGCTGACTCAGGCCAGCAGAGCCACAGAGTTAGCTAAATTAGAACTATTAGGTAATAAGCTGGGCTGGCTGGCTAGACTGGTCTTTCTAGTTTTACCTCTCATTGTAGCCAAGCCATGGTTTCTTCTATCAAGCTTCTAAGGCTTTTTATTTTGTCCTGATTCAGTCTCTACTTACTTCTTTTCCTACTCTTGGTGGCCTCTTCTCTCCTGTGTCCACCACTGTAGCCAGAACTTTGCAGTTCTTTCTCTGGGCTAGCTCCAGATACACATCCTCAGTACCTCTCCCTTGACAGCGTCAGTTTTTGGAATCTCCCCAGGCCGAGTTTCTACTGTGTTGCTATCCAGACAGTAGAACTCATTAAGAGCTTAGCACATATAAGTTTGCATTTTGTTCAAGTCTTCAAGTATATATAAAGCTAGGGATATTTGTGTATCCATTTCTGTGTGCCACGTATAGAGATGAAGATGATGGTAGGGTGTTCAGCATGGTTTCAAACACAGGCAGGTCCTAAGAGTGGGTCCATTTGCTTTTATCTACCTTACCTAAGTAGCATTTCAAGATCACAGGACATACTGTGATATGGAAACGAACGATGTGTACAGGAATGGGTCAGGAGTTTCCCACTGAGGTTGGGAATGTGGGACTAGTGCCCAGAGAAGGCAAGGCAGTACAAGCCTCTTCCTGGGGTGACTGAGACAAATCCTTCAAAGCATATTTAACAACTATGTCACCATCAGTGATTAGCACTGTCATATAACCACTTCTAGAGTTGATCTGGGGTTAGAATTTAAGGGTCCCAAACTGAACTCAAATATTGACTTGCTTTTAGCTCTTAAGCCCCATCACTGTTAGGAATCATTCATTCATCCTCTAGCTACTAAGCAAGGCACAATGTCAAATTATACATAGCATGGGGGGGGGATAAAGTTCGCTATCTGCCATGGAAGAAATATCCAGTTTGTAGGATGTGAACAATTGCACACGCGCACACACACACACACACACACACACACACACACTTGTATTAAGTTATGCATGAGCAGCAGAAAGAGTAGGAACTTCATTTACAGAAAGCTTCACTGATGAATTTAACAAGGCCTCCAAAATATCTTCAATAGCCAGAGGTAGAGAGGAAGCCTGCTCTCCTATTAAGGAATTGTTCCAGATGTGGAGGGAATATGAGGAGCTGCATGGTTCAAAGCAAATGAGGTTGTTGGGTATTGAGACATCGAATGCCAAGTCACGGAAGTCAGACATTCGTGAAAGAGGGCACACATGAATGGGGCAGAAAAATGTGGTATCACACTAAAAATATCTAGATGAGGGCCACAGTGTCTTCACATTAAAATGGGAAGAGGCAACAGTAACTGCTCCACTCTAGGCCTTCTGGCATGTGTGAGGAACTGGAAAGTGATGGCATCAAAATGTCCACATCCCTTCAAGGGAAGAAAGCATCACCAGTTTGACCTGGGTCTAAGGTTGATGACTACTGTATGGACTAATGTGCCTCCTGTGAACAATTTGGAAACATGGCAACGGCCATTTAAAGCTGTGCAGCACTTTCTCCATTATTCTTATGATACTTACTGGAAATCAGAATTCAGTCTTCAGAAAGAAAGTGCGAGTTCTAACCTGATGATAATGTCGAATACTAACTGAATGCTCAGCTGCATTGACACAATGAACCCACTCTCCTCCTTGAAACATCCTTCCCTTGGCTTCTGGGACACCGACTCTATTCTCCTCCTAGTTCACTGGTGGCTCTTTTTCTGAATTCTTGGTTTGTCCACCTTGCCTATTGACCTGTAAACGTCAGAGTGACCCAAGATTCAGTCTTTCTGTGTACACTGTCTCAGGTCATTAAATATCATCTACACACATAAATGCCTGCATCCTGGACCTGCCAGCTGAATTCAACTTGTATTTATTGTATTTTTCCATATTGATACTACAGTGATCATTTAAACTTCAGTCAAATTAAGATGTAGACCTGCTGTAGGCCTCCACCAGTGCTCCTCATGTCATTCTGTACAAAATTCAACTCTTTGCGGTGACCTGTAGAATCATAGTTCCTGTTTCCTGGCCTTGTATCTCTGCTCTACCTTATAGAATAATCTAAGCAACAAACTGCTTTAGATACATGGCATGTGATGTTTCTTCTGCCTTGGGAGGCTTTCCCCAAGAAACCTACAATGCTTGCCTCTGACCTCTTTACCTGAGTATCAGTTATCCTTGATATCCTTCTTGAATACTTTCTATAAAACAGCAAATACCACCCCTTCTGGCTGTTCCTGTTCTTCTTAACCTGTCTCATTTTTATAACTAGCATTTATCTCCAAATGATATTCCATGCAGTTTGATTGCTCTTTTATTTGTTATTCAGTTTTCTGTGCTAAAGTAAAAGCACTTTGAGGGCAAGGACTGTGTTCTGTGCCTGATATGTCTTTGAAGCTAGAACAGTGCTGGGTACATAGTGGATGCTCAATAATTATGTGTAAAATGATTTGGGCAATGATCTCCTCTAAAAATAGAACTCAGAAGAGACATTCTGAGTTAGGATCTGACTCAGAATGAACTTTGTTAAAGGTCACAGTGAAGGATAATCCTTAACGTAATAAACATTGGGTTAAGATCATGCTTTGCTTCAAACATAGGTTTTAGGAAGTTCATAGACCACCGATACCTTACCTACGAGATAGAAATAAAATCATTTGAGGAAATGGTTATGCTTTTCCCTCTCTGAAAAGAACATAGACTTGATTCCTCTTCCTTTCTTAGAGAAGGGTGTGTGTTCAGTCAATTTCTTTCTCTCTTCCTTTGACGCAAGATAGAAATGTGAGGATGTTTTGTTGTTGTTGCTTCCGGCATTACCCACGCATTTTGTAGGTGCGTGTGAAGGCACTCAGCTTTATTTTGGTGGTGGTTTCTTATTTTATCCTCTCTTGTTTATGTAGTTCTTTTTGTTTTGTTCTAAAGTGATAAATGGCCAGCAGCTTCCCTGAACCCTGTGGAACTAGTATCCAGGCTATAGGATAATTATTTAGTGAATAGTGGGTCCAGTTTATGTTGACACAGATCAAATTAATCATTATTAATCATGCTGCTCTGACAGTAACTTCATCCTTTGCAGAAGTGCTGCTCTTTATTGAGAATAACTGTGGAGAATAACTGAGGCCCAGTTACATATACTACAGATTCTCCCCTTCCTCAGCAGGAGTGATAGCAGCACACATCCAGATTTAAAAAACAAACAAAAACAAACAGGCACCCATGAGGCATCTCACTACTGCTGTCTGCCATTCAAATTGTAGTTTTAGAGAAGAGAAGGAAAAACAAGAGAAAGGGAAAAGACAGTATGTTGCCTGCTCAGTGGGAACTAAATAAACAATTAGAATAATAATCAGGGAAGTGGGATTTTTTTAAAACCAGCACATAGTAGGACCAAACCACAAATTTTCCATCTTGGTTTCTCTGCCAACACTCAGCTCTTGGAATGGTGGCCTCTAAACTTCTAGAGTCTTTTTTTATCTGAAAGGCCCTTTCCATGAGTGGAATAACTTGTAAGAACAAAATCCACTCTTTGCCTGGGGAAGGTTGATCAGAGAGCCTACTGCTGAGGTTCAGAACAAATGGAAAGATAAGACATGTGGAAAACAGAGCTGAATGAGATGGCCAGATGGTAAAGAGAGAATCAGGGCCCCTGGCTTCAGTTTTCATTGTATGCCTAAAGGAAAGCTCTTCACTCCTTGGAGACTCTATTTCTATACCTGTAAAATGAGATGATAATATGGAAAACTATTTAACCTTAAAAAGAAAGGATGTTCTGACACACACACTATAACAATGGTGAACTTTGAGGACTTTGTGCTAAGTGAAGTAAGGCAGTTACAAAAAGACAAACACCTTATAATTAAACTCACATAGTGGACCTAGAGATGGAAAGGCAAAAGGTGGTTGTCAGGGGCTTGACAGGAAGAAGGCCTAGGGTATTTTATTGAATGGATGTAGATTTGGGGCTTTGTAAGACAGAAATGGTTCTGTGAATAGGTGGTGGAAATGGGAGCACAATAATACGATCATACTTAATGCTGCAGACTACACACTTAAAAATAGATAAGATGATCAATTTTATGTTGTATTTTACCACAATTTAGAAAACTAGCAAACATTACAAATGGAAAGATGATAATCTCTAAACAATTTATCTTTTAGTATTGATCAGTCATAGTTCCTCAAGGGGATGAGGAAGACTTAAGCTAGAGAAAGCTTTGGAGGCCGTAAGAGTTATTGAGGAATCTGGGGATTAGGTAGTAAAACAGATAGACAGATGGAATGTCCTTATTAAAATCTAGTGTGTTCTCAGAGGAGACACCCATTATGATTTGGGGCCCCAAATGCATGTGTTTGTAGTTCATTCAACAAAGGATAGGAAATCAGCAAACTCAATTCAACAACTGACGTTCACTTTTGGAACTCTTTATCCCCTTCAAATGGTTAAAAGAAATACTCATAAAAAAGAGATTTATGCCAGGAGTGGTGGCATATGCCTGCAGTCCCAGGCCTGTGGGCTCTAAAATGGAAGGATTGCCATGAGTTTAGGCCAGTCTGGGCTGCATAGTGAGTTCAAGGCCAAGCTAGACTACATAGCAATACCCTATCTCAAAACACAAAACAAAAACAGAGAGGGGAGGGGGATTTTTCATGGATTACCTCCTTGCATTAAATATTATATATGCTGATAATGTTAATCTTTGTGATTAGTATCAAAGTAAGTCACCATTCCAGCATGGTAATTCTGGGCTAACTGCACCATCTGATACATTGTAAAAATTCTGTCACTACTATGTCTTTAAAAATTTGACGTCCCCAATAATGAATGTAACTGTACTGTATACCTAAAATGTACCAATAAATTCAATGAGGAAAAAAAATTTGATATCATCACTTACCGAGTGTGTAGAAAATGGGACTAAAATGAACTAATAGAAAATTGTAGAGTCTGTCTTAAACAAGACTTTAATACACTATTTTTTTTCAGCTGGCCAATTTGCTGTCCCAAAGTTCACGAGCTGATGAGTTAGACTATAGTCTATGTTCTTTTAAAATGGCTTATCATCGTAAAAGCCTTCAGTGAGATGAAAACTTGGAACCCTATTGCATCATGCTTTATCACAATCCATAAACTAACACTTTGGAATGTTCTCATGACTTGTGTTTCCCATAATAGACTGCGTTCCTTGGAATCAGAATTCTTGTCTCTTTTGCCTTGGTGTCTCTACATACAAACTCATTAGGTGCTTAGTAAGTGAACCTTAGAATACATAATGAAGGTCTGTAGATTACTTCCTAAGAAGAGAACCTGAACTTCTTGTTAGCAATGTAAACTCTTCTAGAATCTGGAAGAGGCTAAATGTCACCTCTGATGTGTGATCTGGGGCACCTTGGATGCCTCAGGATCCAATGTTGATTGCGAAAAGATTATGAAATGGTCAGAATCTGTTCTTCTAATCCCACTTGTAGTCACAGGAGTGTGGCATTTTGGCATTTTATCTATTTTACATATTAGGGTCTCAAAGTCTTTCCTAAATATACTTTGAAAGGCACACACACACTTAAAATGTTAGGAAATTATTTCCCACTCTGTGTGTGTGTGTGTGTGTGTGTGTGTGGTGTATTGTGTTATAGACATTGGGTTAAGGTGTAGCTTTTTCAGATTTTGTTATTTCCTTTAGGTCACCATTAAATCCTCTTCTATTTTTAAGGCCTTGATCTACTTACAATACAGATTACTTCATTAACATCCATCAAGACTAGTTAAAGATTTTGATAATATTTACCAAGTTTTTTTGGTGATTACTGGATATTTTGTTCTTTTCCTTACAAGGAGATTTGGGCGTCCTGTTAGTTTTTCAGATTTTGTTATTTCCTTTAGGTCACCATTAAATCCTCTTCTATTTTTAAGGCCTTGATCTACTTACAATACAGATTACTTCATTAACATCCATCAAGACTAGTTAAAGATTTTGATAATATTTACCAAGTTTTTTTGGTGATTACTGGATATTTTGTTCTTTTCCTTACAAGGAGATTTGGGCGTCCTGTTAGTGGATTTATAGGGCTCATTACTTAACCATGTCAGACAGTGACTTGCACAACAAACAGTTTTGAAATCCTTACAAACCATATAAAGTGTACAGAGGGATGCATTTTTCCAAAGACTGTTATTTGGACAGTTACCCCTGATCATTCAAGGAACCTTCAGCAATAAAACAAAGATTTCCTGGGCCATAGTCACTTCCCATACCCACGTAGGGGTGACGAGTGGAGGGTACGTTGACAGACTCAGTTCCACAAGTCCTGCAAAGAATCGTGGGTATTGGGAACTGTTGGGTATGCCATATCTGCTGATGATTCTCCTTTGGAGGGAGATACACTAGGAAGAGCGTAAGGAAAAGGAACAGCTGGAAGGCCAGATGAATGTCCACAGATGAGCCAGGGAGCCGGAGGAGAGTGCTGGGGCTTTGATTTGGTGAGCTAGCTGGTCCAGTAAAGGAACTCTTATGATAAATTCAAGGGGGCTGAACAATTGGATACTCCCCCCGGGAAACTGATGGAGCCATTACACTTAAAATATCTCCACTTTTTGTCTTTACATTATTTTGTGTTCTTTTTGCATTGTAGTTCTACCTTTAGAAACTTTGGACTTAGTCTGAAACTGTTGTTTGGTATTTAGTGTTGGTGCTAAGAGCCGAAAGTCTCTTGGGAGCAAAAAAAAGAAGAAGTCTTGCTATTATGTTCAAACTATAAGACTATCCTTTTAAAGTACACTGCTTATCTTTGCTGTAACTGGATGGTGATTTCATAGCAATGTGTCCATTGGAAGAGATGCACCTGGATTGCCTTGGCTCAAGCCTAGTTCTCCTAGAGATTATGATCTTCTAAATTTTCTCCCCTCTTCTTCTACCTCATGTGCAATTCAGTGTCTGGAAATAGGCCTTGGAGAGACACCAGTGCTGTCTTATATTACATGTTGTCTTTCTGCCTAGTGGAGTGGCAAGGGCTGTGGCTGACTGGCATCCTTGCAGGCACTCACACACATGTGCAGCTGGAGTAAAGTCTTCCTGCAGCATTAGGATCTGCACCAACTGTATCTCCACGTGCCATACAGACTGTGTAAACAGAGTCACAAAGGCTCACACAGACATTTTACTATAGAAATCTTTGAATCCTCACACCCGATCTCACCATTCAAATATAGCCTCAGACTGTCTCTAACTCCTAGTGGATCCTGAAATTCTTTCCAAAGGAAGAGGAAAATGTTCTTCCTGTCATCCTCCTTTGCCTCCTATAAAACCAGCTGATAAATAACTCACGCAATGCAAATTCTATGGGAAGGATATTCCTGATTTGTTTTCAAACAGAAATATCAGTAATAATGATATATATCATTGACAATAGTTTCTATAGAAGTAGCTAAGGAAAAAGACGGAAGACCTTGTGTCCAGCATGGGCAGGTGAAGAAGAGCATAACACCCAATGAAAAGAGGGCAAGTATTGCCTGAAAGCCTGGAGCCTGGTAACTAAGCCCCTCCTTGATCTGCTTGAGGCTGGCCCTAGTGCACATCATGATTTCATGTCCTCACCTTCACTTGCATGACCTGTTAGTCACCAAGCATGCTCTTCTTTTGTTGATTTTATATGATTTGTTTTTACTTACCAAGTTTTTCATCTTTTTATTGTTTCTGATTTACCCCCACAGCCTAGAATTTTATTGTTGTTACAGTGTCCTTAGGACTTTCATTGGCTTCGTTTTTTTGTTTTTTTTTTAATCTTTCACACTTGGATGCTATATACATGAGAAATTTCTCACTCTATTTTTGTTTTTATTTGTAGAACTTGCAACTTGTTTATTCTACATCCTTAAATGTTCAAGAATAGCCAACAAAAGATTTTAAAGCCATTTCTTCAAAAGTTTTCAATTACAAACAATAATGATACAGATGTCAAAGTGCTCAGTAAATCAGATCCCATCAGAAATAAGGGACACAATATTACCAGAATGAAGACAGTCACAAATTTCACACAAAAGATGGCAACAGGGAAAAGTATGTTGTAGAAAACCTTCTGGCCATCTGGCAAGGCCCAATAATGGAGGTGTGTTCCCAGATCCAGGGCCATCAGTTGGTCACAGTGCAAAGGCCTGTGTGGTGCTAGGGATGGCAGACACTGGGTCATCACTTGTGGTTCTTGGTGACTATGCAGTGGTCTGCTACATACTGAAATATTTTTTCAGTACACTGCCTTCGATAATATTGACTTCCAGTTTCTTATATATCTATTTGCAGACTGCATCAGAATTACTTGGATACTTATAAGGTATAGATATTCATGGCACATTTTACAACTTCTGAGTCAAAACTTTTTAAAATGTGGCCGAGGAACACACATGGACAACAGGTACATGTACACACTCATACACACACACGCATGCATGCACAGTTTTAAATTTCCCAGGTGACCCAGATAATATTAGTCTATTTTCTGTTGCTATAATGAAGTTCTTGAGGGTGGGTATTTTATAAAACAAAAGAATTTATGTAGATGAAATGGTGATTCAAAGTTCACCCATGGGCCCCACCCCATTTGTTCAGCCTCTGCTGAGGACCTCGTAGTGGACACCATCACAGTGATGAGAGTGTGGAAGGAGATCACATGACAAGACAGGAAGCCAGAGATTCAGAGGTTTGACCTGCTGTTTTATAAAAACACCAGAAAAAGATCCTATGAAAACTATATTAATTTCTTCCAAGGAGCTCTCAGTTATGTAACCACCTCCCACTAAGCCCTCACTGGGGACCCAGCTCCCAGTGCATGAACATTTGGGGGACACATGCAGGACATATTCTAGTAGCCATGGGACATACAGTGGGAGCAGACAGCCTATCCAAGAGACCTTGCCAGTCGGCCAAGCCCAGACCAGCCACCTAATTAATTCTCTTTAATTACCTTGGATCTTGAAAAGGGATTTTTTTTTTTGCAACCCCCCCACCACACCCCAGGTGCAATTCCAATGGAACTGAGTGCAGGGATGGAGACACTCACTATGAGGAAGACACAAGGATGCCACTAATCTCAGGTTTTCCTGGCTCTGTGGGACCTTATCATGCCTGGGAAAGAGCAAACAGCAGGCGGAGGCAGGGTTGTGCTCTGTGTCCCCATCTGCACGTGGCCCTTTCCACTCATATCAAAATCTACTTGGGTATTTCCTGCTGACAAGGCCCTGGAGGCACAGCGAGAGCAGAGGCTGCCTAGGCAGGGAGTGGAGGAGGAGCTGTGGGGGATTCAATATCAGCTCTGTGATCTGCCTCCCTGACCCAAGGGATAAATATTGCACTTTACAGCTTCTATGATGGAGCAGACTTCCTATGTGTACGATTCCAGGAAGAGAGTTAATAAAACCTCTTGATACCTTGCTTCCCTGGCAGCATTTATTTGTCTAGCAGTCAGGCTGGGTGCTGTTCCTACAGTACCGGCGTTAGGTTGACATTTATTTTGACCTTTAAACTTTATGCTTCTCCCTTCCTCCTCCTCTCCTCTACATAGGCCTCCCCACCCCCCGTTGTTCCTCAGCATGTGAGTTTGATCTTGCTAGACCTGGGCTTTTCCAAAGGTTGACTCTCTGGGGTTGGGATTGGGTGGAGTGCTGGCGTTTCCTCTTTTCTTTGCAAAAGGGTCATAGTGTGACTGTAAAATTATTGTCTGGCAGCAGCGAGAGCTGCATTTCACATGTGGGGAGTGCTGAGAGTTTTGTTTTTTCTTTAAATAAGAGAAGGAAAAGAAAACACCTCCAGGATCCACATCTGCCCGGAGAGTGCAAGTCTGAGCCTCCTGCATTGGTTGGAGGTCCTGTCCTCCTCCTTTGGAGCCCTGCCCTGACCAGCAGGGACTGGAAACTGCATCCTTGGGATTGCTGGTGCTCGTCAGGGAGAGGACATTCTTGGCTCAGCTTCTTCAGGTTGTGGGCTTATTTACATGAGAGTATTATGCCAGGGCGGAAGGAAAATTCTGCTCTTGTGAAGTGTGATGTCTCTGTTCCTGGTCAACCTCCCAAGATATGATCTGTTGTGGGCGTTGGACTTGGACTGAATGGATTGGAATCTAGCTCCACTAAACAACCTTAGGCAAGTTGTCGAATCTTTCTCCACCCCACTTTTCCTATCTATTTAATGGGATTCTTGTGGACATTTACAGAATTTAATATATAGATAACATAGGAATATTTGGAAAAATACACGATGTCTTTAAAACCATATGAAGATTCTTGACTAACTATCTCTAACATGAAAGAATCTTTAGTTCTATTGGTATTTTCAAAGAGCATTTGAACTCCTGAAGTTATAAACTATACACTTTGTGCAGCAATATATAAGAAAGGTTAATTTTAAATTCCTTTTTGTTTATTTATTTATTGTGGTGCTAGGAATCGAAGTCAGGGCCTTCTCATGGAGCTACCTTCCTAACCTCTCTTTAAATTTTTATTTTGAGAGAAATTTTCTTAAGTCACGAAGTTTCCCAAGCTGGCTTTGAATTTATAATCCTCCTGCCTCAGCCTCCTAGAGTACTGGGAATATAGGCATATGCCACGGTGCCCAGCTTCCTTTCATTCTCATGGTATCTGTTGAGAACCATATATACTTCATACTGGTCTGTAGAATGAATTGTTTTTTTATTCATCTTCCTTCTGTACCTTCCCCTATTAAATCAGGGTGCATAATTTTCCATCTATGACACATAGTGATTTAAAAAAAAGAAGCAACTGTCTGAAGAGGCAGCATGCCCAGTCAGGACCCTACGTCTCCCCACTGCTATGGAATGGGCTTACATGTTTTTCTCTATCAGTGTCAGTTCTGCTGTGAGTGATCTTTCCTTAAAATGGACATTCATGGACAGGGCCTCTTGGCTTTGATCCTCACTAGGAAGTCTTTGATGTAAATATGTCCCTAAAGGTCTCATGACAAGGTTGGTGTATAGCTAGGAATAAGGAAAAGGGAGTATGTCTGTATGAGTGGAGCGGTCGGGGACACTGCTGGGCTGCATGGAGAGCCGTGAGGTCAGCTTGGCACTGACCTTTCCCTTCATGAAGATAGCACATTGGGGCTTTGTTTCAATATACTTCTGTGACATCAAGAGAAACCACCACGGCCCTGCAGAATTTCTTGGGCTAGCTAAGTAGATTGTGGCTTTAAGCTGGGTTCATACGTAAGAATCAAAGTAAATCAATGAATCTCTCTATCTCTGTCTCTCTGTCTCTGTCTACCCAGCTCCCATTCATTTATTTCCTAGCATGGTCTGGTGAGGTGAAAGGCATAGTTCATAGGTAACATGTTAACATTCTCCTCTTCTCTTGCCATGGCCACTTATAATGCCTGAGATTAATATGGCCATTGAATCATATTGAAAATACAAGTGTAAGCCATTGGTAGATCATAGCTATAGAAAGCTAATGTGAGAAAGAGGAAGGTAAGTCCAAGATTTTGGGTACCTATTCCTGATAGAAACGAGCTTGGTTTACTCTGGGCTGAAACTGTGATTTTGAAGACTTAGAATTATAAGGTTTCAAATGTAGGCATGAATGTTCACACAGTAAAAGGAATCTCAGTAAGAGTGACTGGTGAGATCATGAAAAATGTCCTACCTGAAGAAGTTTATTCAAATATATTATCCTGATCTTTATTTTTGGAGGTGTACTCCAGAAGAAAGCAAAAGTATGTCACACTTATGTGTGCAGGAGGTCTAGATTTCTACATCTTGCTAAAGATCTTCCAAAACCTTTGATGCATCATCTCTCTTGACCTGTTGACAACCACTGATATGAATGATGGCCACATATGGAGGAATTTGGCAAGTGTCATCAGTACAAAATGTGACTCAGTAGTAGATCATTTGTGGCTATGATGAGAACATTTGGGATTATAGGAACTTGGAGATAACTCGGACATCATCTAATCTAACTCTTCCATGAACACTCTAAAAGATATGTTTCAACCTCAGTATGAAAATAAACAATCTGGAAGGACCTATGCTGGGATTTGAATCTGGTCATCTGATCCCACATCACACACTCTTAACACTTGGGCACCCAGAAAAATGACTGTAACCTCTCAGTTTGAGCGAGTTACATGCCTCTAAGTACTTAATAATGTTTTCATAGGATTCTGCGCTTTTACTTGTGTTTTATTGACGGACAGATTACTTCAAAGTTGGTAGAATGCTTTGCAGAGAGGAAAATGGCAAGGTCCCTGGAGGTAAATTTAGTTTTTTAAAACTTTCCTGGAAATGCTAATGAAAACTCTGAGAACTCTAATATTTTCAAGTCAGTGTACCTTGCCTTATTATTAAAGGTCTTGTCAGAAATTCAAACATTTAGCCTGTGGCCTAGATCTTTTTTCCTGCAAATTGCTGTTGGGGAAGTAATTTCAGTGCTTATTGATTTCAAATATTTTTGACCAATTACTTCATACAGGCTTTGTGCAAGTTCCGATATCTACAAGATGGATAAGATGCTCTCCCTGTCCGCAAATAGCTCACCATTCTCTGGGAGAAATAGATCAAAGGCTGTGGATATTTCTATGTGATCCATATAATCAGCATAGTATAGAAGGTGCTGAGATTACAAAACCTGGGGAAACCGGAAAATTTTGAGGGGAGATAATACAAGCCTGTGATGACCTCTACACACCTTGCTTTTCTCCCTGTGTGCCTGCAAGAATGTAGGATTTGAGTTATGGCTACACATTTTTCTCTCATCACTTACTCCATTGACTTCTTTCTAATAAATAAAATACCACTTCCATTCATCCTATTTTCTTATCCCTGGAACACTTTTTTTTTTACTTCTTAATTCCTTCACCCAATCCAAGTAAGAAAGATGAACATAATTTTAAATTTAAGGATTCCCAAGCTTGAAAAACATCGTTTTTGATCATTTTTTAATTGTCTTAATCTGAAAAAAACAGTGAGTCAGAAGGATTGGATTTAGATTAATGAAATTAAAGCCTACAGGAGTTAGAAGGGATACTCACGGGCATCTCATCCATTCCTGCATGTGGCACCAGATGGATCCGCGACCCAGAGGACCTGTGTCCTCTCAACGGCTTTGGGTGCATCCCTGCCAGGCTTCTTTTCTGCCCTTTGATTTATTTCTACCTAAAGTGTTCAAATTGTGATCACTTTGTCTTTATGAAGTGACCTTACCTTACATCTATCCCTGAGCTGCCCTCAACCATTCAATGAACTAGGTCGTTTTAACCTAATTGTTATGGAATTGGATTTCTGCTTTATCTCATACAAAGTTATAAGATACGGCCATCCATGAGTAGCTGCCCTGATAGGTAAACAGGAGGGTGTTATACCTGTCCTGAGGGTTGTGTGGACAGGCCTAAGCAGGAAGCACCTTGGAGCACTTTCACCCTGGAGTTTCTCCCATCTGTCTCCTTCCACGAGGGCACTGAGCACTGAACCCTAGGGCTTCTAGTTAATCGCAGCTGGTTGACACTAGGACAGTACCCCCACCACACACCCACCTTGCTCCATAGCACAGCCAAGGTTTTCCATTTGGATGACCATTCAAACACGGTCCAAATTGATTTTCCCTTAAAGGCCAAAGAATATGATTTTGAAACCAGACAGAATCTATTCTTGTTTCATTTAGTGACACTGTGAGGTGGAACTGCTGGGATGGATTCTATGTAACAAGTTAGAAACTCCTCCAAGCCAGAGGGCAGGAAGTTTCATGGTAAATATTTATGCCCCTGGGTGCCAGGGCAATTGGAAAATGAGTTAAGAAGCTTTCCTTTTCCCTCTAATTCCCTGTATTCATCACTTGAGCCCTGCTGTTGGGGCTTATCCTTTATGCCTAAAGAAGTCCTGTTTTTTAATCTCTTGGCCAGGAAAAAAAAAAAGTCAGTGAAATATAAAACACCTTCGGTAATGCCTCAGGGAGACACTGTCCTGCAAACATAGGACTTCAGTGTCCTACCAAGGATGTTTCCACAGCTGCCCGTCTCTGATAGTGACCAGTTTAATAGAAAGGATTCCTCCATATAGGTCAGGATAACGTGGTCTACTCCTGGGAATATTGTCTGTATTTGTCTTTGTAAAGGCTCAGTTTCTGCTAATGGGGTGAAGAGTTGTTTTGAATTAGGCTATTTTCCAGGAGATCGAGAGGATAACATAGGACGAGGAAGAGATCAAAACGGGAACTATAGTGCCCTCAGAATGAGCATTGCCCTGACATCTGACGTGGCCGAGTCTCTTTCAACCTGGTGTCCTGCCTTCTCTCTCTGCCTTTTCTCTCTGCCTTCCTGAACACAGGAGGAGAAAACAAGACTTGAAATGTCATATGACCTGCAAGCTATTCTACCTTGTAGAAGTGGCAGTGTTACAAACCCAGCTCAGTCTCCCGCAGAAACTCAGACTCAGGGCCTGGCATGTGATGATCCTTCCGTTGGCAATAACTATGATCCTGTGGCTCTTTTGTGAGGGTCTCCATGTGCAGTGCTCCCTTGTAGGCCCACTGTTGCTTCCTGGCCCCGTGGCACTAGGGTGCCCCGTGGCACTAGGGTGCCCAGAGATTGGTGGGGAGAGCGGCACCTCTATTCTCCCTCCTGCCCTTCTAGTCTGTTCTCTGCTTTGGAGCTGGCATCACCACACTTTCTGGGGTATTCTGTGTAGCAAAATGCTACAACTCCTGGGCATTAGTCAAGGAAGAAGGCAGGGGTGCGTGTTAGACTAGGCCACATGTATCAGTTCATACTGGTCACTGTGCGAGTACTGACTAGGAAGAAATCCAGTTGAAAACTAGACTTTCACACAATGCCTGAGAAGCTGAAATATGACCGTGTTGTGGCCAGTGATGAAAGTCTGACTTCTCAAGCACTTTTGTCTCTTGGGTCAGAATGATGTTGACTATACTTTTAGAGGAAAAGTAGGAACTGGAGAGCTGCCTTCCCATTTCTGAACTTGACTGTTATATTTATAGTCTTTAAGCAAATTTCTGGAATTTCACTGACAAATTCCCTGGGGCATGGAAATCAAGCTCCTTGTGTGTGTGGATGGGCTGAGCAATTGGCTGACGGATTCTCCAAAGCATCTTTATCTGCCAGGGCCTCCGTTTCTCCCTGGGAGAGATGGTGCCAAGACTGGAGTTGTTTAATTTGGCTCCACTTTGGGGGCATTGATTCTGAGCTGGCCTTGTTTGAGCCCCACTTGCTAGTTCTTTTTGCCAGAGTCCAAAGGGCAGAACCCTATGGAGGGTGGAGAACAATTCCCCACAGTCCCTCTACACTCCCACCCTGGAGGCAGCTGATTCTCTAAGACTTGGACAATGGCTCAGTTTGAGCTTGGGCTGGCAGAGAAGGAGACATCTAATCTCTCACCTTATTCCCTGAGTTTTCTGCTAGGTAGCATCGAGCTTAGTGTTGAGAAGTTCATTAGAATCTAATACAAGAGGCCTTAGTGACACTTGCTCAGCATAGTTATAAGGAATTTTCGGGCACTGGTTCCAAATATTCTTTAATTTTGTAATTTCATTAATTCATTCTGATTCTTACTAAGAATACATAAAAGCAATCAGAAAGCCCATTTTATTTTTTCTGGTGTAAAAATATAGTTTTAAGTGTGCTAATCCAGTGATAAGACACTCCAAGAAGTAACTCATTTTCTTGTACTCCCCAGAGTTCCTACTTCACTTTTGGGTTCTTCCTTTCTTCCTCTATTCTGCTTCCCTTTAGGCTAGCTCAGAGAAGAATTGAGGGACCTGAGAAAGGCTCCCAGAGAGGGTGGAATAGGGGAACTTTGATTCCAGCATAAGAACCGGGGCAGTCCTGGGATCTCTCCACTGCAGTCCTGGCGGAACTGCCCGCTGAGATCTACCTACTCCACCCCAGAGCATTTGATCTTGTCCAGTGTGAGGTGATGTCACCGAGTCAGCATCTGAGAGCTGGCCAGCTGAGTGGAAGGAGCAAGATGAATAGTGGTTGAGGCCTGAAGTATTGGGTGGCCACTGAGCAATGGTTGGAGCAGCCTCTGGCCACCGCTGTGTGTTGATTTTGTAGTGAGATCATTACCTTGCCTGGGCTGTTAAATGCAATTTAGTCTTCCTTAAAACAGGGATGGACAATGTTGCTTTTGTAACTTTAGAGAGTCACTAGACAGGTTAGAGGAGGCAAGGTTCCCACCCAGAGAAAATCATAGCCCTGTTAGGGAAGCAGGAGATGTGTAATGCTTCTGTTCTTTTCTAATGTGCACCACGTCATTGTGATGAGTCTTGTGCTGGGTGCTGTCTTTGGAAGGCTGTGGCCATGAAACCTTCACAGGTGCCCCAATCTGGAGGACACGCACCTTTTATGTAACATAGCGCACTCCCAGACTCTGAGTGGAGATTACAGAAGGGCAGAGGCTGCTAATGCCAACGTATGCACAAACTACCTCCTTGTATGTTTCCTTTTGTGGATACAGTGAGTCCTGCAGCTTCTTTTTTCCCCAATGACAGCGACCTCCCAGTGATACTTTGGGGACAAGCAGTCAGAAGGAGATGATGAGAAACAGAAAAAGGGAGGGAGGGAGGGAGGGAAAGATGGAGCAGAAGAGAAAAGTGGCTTATCCAAGCTGCCCACTGCTAACCGTGGGAAGACTGTGGAGAGGGAGGCATTGAGGATGAGTCTAAAAACATATTTGGAGTCTATGTTGTGAGTGACTGGCTGTATCGAGCCAGTAAGTCACATTCCCTCCTTCTGCCACCTATTTTTCCCTGTGATTCTATTTTCTTCTCTCACCCTTATCTTAGTAGTCTGAGTAAGATTTAAATTACAGCACTAAACTCTGTCTGTCTCTGTCTCTGTCTGTCTATCTGTTTCCCTCTTTCCACTTTCCTGCCAAAGCTTTGGGACCAACTCTTGGATCCCTAAGATTTTAATTTTTTTTTTTGCTGGTTTTTAGGATATTGAATCTTAAATATTTGCTTTTTCCAAGTAGCAACTTTTTTAGACTTTAGACAAGTTCACTTGTTCTTGAGCTTCAGAATTTACTAAGCAGGTTTTACTGGAACGTTTTCATCCCATTTGTAGTTTTGGGGCATTCCTGACTTGAAATGTCCATGTATACATTGTATCTTCATTCATTTATCAATTTAATCAATGAATAATTATGGAAAACTCGCTTATTCCAAGATCTGCAGTAGCCCCTCTCCTCATAGTAAGCTAGCCAAACACGGTAGTTTCTTCATTAAATCATACTTCACAGGGCATATATAAAGGACATATGTAAAGCTACTGAATATAAAGCAGAGGAAGGAGGGCACTTCTGTAGCATGTGTAGGAGGCTGTCACTGCATATAATGTCATGAAGATCTCCCTAAAGAACTGTCCAAACTGAGAGCTGAAGAAACAGGAGACATCAAGTGAATGGGACAGTGAAAAATCCCTGAAGGGTGGTAAAAGATTTTCAGAGAGGGAAATGCCTAGTTCCTGTCGTTCTAAAATTTGGGGGGAACTGAGCAAGGCCAATATGTCAGGCTCATGGTAAGTAAAGGTAGAAGGAAGCCCGATGGGCTAGTGAACTGGTGGGAGGGGAGTATGGTGGGATGAATAGTAGGGGTCTTCCCAACTCTGAGCCCTTTATCCCACGAACAGTAGGCAATCACTGGAGAATTTAAGCAGGGGGCTGACATGACCTTAGTTCCTTCTTCCAGTAAGTGTCCTGGGTGCCATGGAAAAAATGGATTGCAGGATCATGAAGGTGGACTTGGCAGGTGATACTCTCATTAGTGTCATTGTCATGGATGTGTTTTTAATCTAGTCCACTTCATCCCTAAACCAATAAGGTTTAGCAGTGCTTCTTCAGACACAACCCACCCCCCCACACACACATATGCACTCACCCAGCCCTCCCACACACACATGCAGACATGCATATGCCGAGGAAAAGTTTCATATCCTTTTCTTTTATGGATGCCCTTTACCTAGTATAGTTCTTGGCATAAAACTTGTCCAATTCATGGTTGCCAAATTAATGAGTGAATTAAGAAATGTTTAATCCCTTATCAGTCTCCTCTCTCAATAGGCTTTTCCCATTCAGGTTTCCCTGGAAGTGTGAGAGAAGACAGTATCATAATGCAAAGATCTAAGCTAGAAACCTGGGTTCTCATCCAAGCTCTGCCTTGGAGAAGCAGAGTAAATGGGGCCAAGTTACAGCTCCTTGATACCCTGTTTCTTCAAGTGTGAAATGAAGGAGTCAGGCTGTGGAAAGCCTATTAATCACCCAGTTTCTGTAAGCCAGTGACTTATGGCATTGTAATACTGCCTAAGTTAAACACAATCCTTACTGTTGGCAACCCTCAACATTTCAAGTTTGTTATAAATATTCACTTTGTTTGTTGTGTTTTGTTTTGGTACTGGTGATCAAACTCAGGTCCTTTCGTTTGTGAGGCAGGTGCCAGAACCATTGAGCTAAATCCCTGGCCCGATAAAATGTTCTTTGCTGGAGGGATGTCAGGAAACTAGGCCTACTTTATTGTGGGGTTTTGCCTGATTCTCTTCTGGTCTGAAGGATTAGGGAAAAGGAAGTAGCTATTAGGAGTGCAGAAGGACCTGAACCAGAACATCACAAACCACTTAGAGGCATACTGCACTCAGTAGAGAGCATGGGCAGTAGAAGGGATTCCAGTTTACAAAGAGATTTATTTTCTTCTTTCTCTTCCATAGAGAGACAGAAAGGGGATAAAAGAAAAACAAGACTTGAACTTTCGCATCCCGACAAGAATTTCCTGGTATTTAAATCATATACAAGCAGGCATCTTTGTTACTAGCCTACAATGACTGGTGTATGTGTAAGAGGGTTGTTCTTTTAGTTTCAATGTGTGTATCAGATAGAACGAAAGAGCTCAGAACTTTTTTATTTAAAAAATTATTTATTTACCTCATAGGAGCAGGGAAAAATGTCAAGAGGAAGCAGAAAGAAAGCTCTGTCCTGAGTGCTCAGTCTAATAGCTTTAGGGTTAAGGCTGTATGGAAACATCTAGGGTGGATGTACTGTATTCCCTCTTGTGAGACCCCCAGGGAGGGCTGTTATTTTAATTGACTCCAGCAGCTCCAGTGGAGAAAACCAGATAGTCTATCAGGCTAACCTCAGTCAACCAACAAGGACTGGCAGAGGGCTCATCCGTGTATTGTCCAGGGGCTGACAGCACCAGGTCAGCCTCCCTTCCAAACACTGACATTCTGGAAGGCACACCCCACCGGAAGGGTCAGGGAGAAAGAAGCAGTGAAGGAGGACAGCATGTCAAAGCTTGTGATAGTCGTGCCTCTCGTAAGGGAAGCCTTGATAGTTTTCAGATACTCACCTAAAAGGGACTTGGTAAACTACAAAGATTGCCAGACTTGCAATCAGAAAATCTAGACTTCTGGGATTTGGTTACAAAAAGCCTGTTTTCTTCAGTGTCAATTTACTGTCCTTATCTCCATTCACATTCTTCTCGGGATTATTGAAAGGATAAAATAAGAGAATGGATTTTGAAGTTGCTCCCTCAAATTTAGGAAATTTGACACACATGAGGGATCTTATATGCTATGATATAATGAGTATTTTGTGCACTTTTGGTACTGAAAACACACTATGATGACTCAAAGTTAGGAGAACTTCAAGGTGCCATGGCTTATCATTAGGAGAATCTTTCTGCTGTGTTTGTGTGAAGGGAAAGTCTTTCTAGTGCAATCCAGGATTATTTCTCATACTGTGGGAAATCAGAAGGAAGGAAATCAATGAGAACTATATTCATGAGACAGATTCATAAATCATCAAGTGTTCATGAAGCTCCTCAGATGTAATTTCTTTAACTCAAAAAATAGGAAGATGCCCCAAAGGCCTATCTGAACTAATGATAATCATGCAGTGTGATAGAATGTTGGCAGTACAAAACAAATGACAAGGGCAATAATATTTGTATTGTGCTTCATGGCTGTCCCGGTCTTCACATATATCATAATATTTCATTCGTTTTTGCAATCTTGTGATATAGGAATGAAAGCATTTTTATTTCTTTCAATGATAAATGTAGAGCATTAAGCCCTGAGAGTTTAATTAACTTACCCAAGGTTGCAAAACCTGTAAGAGGTAAGTCTAAGGTCAAGTCCAGATGTTGCATCTTTAAATTCTTATCTCCATGGTGCTAATGCCGCCACTTCTTCACATCAAGCCTTGTGCAAATGGTTTATTTCACTTCTACTGCAAATTTCTGGTAGTAAAATGAGTCAGTAGAATGGGAAGGCTGTTGACAAGCAACTGACTAGTGTAGGGGAGCTACCCTGGACTGAGAAGTTGTCTTAGACCACTGTTGAGATTTGGCTACATTAGTGCCTTTGTGCTCTGATTTGGAAGATGAAGCGTTAAACTATTCTCTCTAGCTCTGAAAAATTATATTTGAGATGCATGGATAAATAGTGCTGTAATTGTGAAAATTCCTACAGATGCCGGTTCTAGTGATTCCTTTTCCTTTGTAGAGTTCCTTACATTGATGCTAAGGAGTTACCATTTTTTGGTCTGTTTGCTTCATTTATCACATGCTTTAGGGAGGTTGACCAATGGATGACTTTTATGACCTTCCTGGACATGATTGATATTCCACTACATAAAGCCTCGCCGGGGCCTCCTTGGGACCTCAAATCTGCTATCATCTCTACCCAAACACTGTTCCCTGACCTCACATGCTGCCCCTTCTTGTAACTTGTGCTTGGTTCATGTCACCCTTAGAGGACACTTCAACAATTATCTCAGTTAAGGTTTCTGCGGCCCAGTCCCACTCCATTACAGTGACTTTTCTTACTTACTTTGTAGTATTTATCATCACCTGAAATGTGCATATTATTTGTGTTTTCCATTACCATTGCCTGTCAACCCATGCTGGAATTTAAGCTCCAATAGAGCTGTTTATCTTTGTATTGTATATTAAACACCCAGAAGAGTGCTTTTGCACATAGTAGGACCTTAAATTTGCTCACTGAAATTAGCATCATTTAAGAGATTTATAAGTAACTCAAGATTACATAATCAATGAGAAACTGAATTAGGGCTAGAATTCAATCATTCAGGCTCCTAGTTTGTTGTTGTTTGCACTTGATATTATGCTGCCAAAATTTGTGCATATTTATACCTGGGAGTTCCTGATGACTACTGATAAAATTTAGAATGATTGCGAGGCATTTGTGTGAAACTGAATGCATTTCTTAAGGGAAAAAAGGAAATCCCTGAGGCTTACGCTGTTCAGCTTGTGATAACAGAACTTTATAATCTATGTACTTGGTATATTCAACATCAATCATTCCGTATTTGCTTAACTCAATTTTTAAGGGAAGCTTATTTTAGGAGCACTTTCTGTGTTTTTTTAAAGGAAGCTTATTTTAGGAGCACTTTCTGTACTTTTTATTGATGACATTTGGATTTTACCATATAAACACACCATCGTGCACACATCCTCACAAGAGCACATAAACAATGACATGTGTGTTAGATTCTTGGTCAAACTGCACATATTTTCTCTCTGACAGAAGCTGAAAAGGCTTTATGTGTAAGGTTATTAAACATAGGAAGTTGCCGAGGGACCGAGGGACATGGCGACTCCTAGAATCAACCTCAGAAATTAACGTTGCAGTGATTTTCTAGATAGTCTCCTTCACTTCACTCACCCATTATGAGTCTGTTGGTTTAGTGGAGCATTTGCTAGGGAGAATCAGTCTATATGAATGTCACTTAGATTACCTCTTTACTGTATAGTTTATTGAATGCTGTGTGAAGCAAATTGTTTTTCATTTGCCCTGTTTTCTCTTCTGAGCACTCAGGAGATTCCCTCTGGATCAAAATCTTTTGAGGGTTGATAAACAAGGCTATGTTTATTGCCTTCCCAGTCTCTGCACTTTCATATATCCCCACTTAGACTTTGTCTTCCTTCTAGACACCAAATGTTGTTAATCACTTTCAGATCATTATCCCATATCCTTGTTGATTTTAGTTTTGGCTCTTTTTCTCTGATACTAAGCTATAGTACCCTCAGCAGGACAAGCCTGCTCACCATTGGCTTTTCTCTTCTTTAATGACATGCCAGAGTTTTTGGTTTTATTAAGGTGGCCTTGTATCTGAAAGGATGGTGCTATTGTTGATATCCAATAATACTCTATCCCTAATCAAAGTGTTGCCTGTACATTGCAATGCAAACCTCTTTTTTTAGCTTTCATTTTCACTGCCTAGTCTTCTCAAAGTCTCTTGTATTCTTCCCTATTTCTGTATGCGACCGCTTGTCATTTTCTGTTCCATAGGGAGCTCATGTGTTCAGTACTGATTTTTCAGATGTCACTGATGAAACTAGTAGGGATATTCTCATTTGTCCCAACCTTTATTCCCTGTCTCTAAGTCAACTTCCTGTCTGTGACAGAGTGTCTTCTTAATTCTTTGGAAATGTAATGTTTTAATTGCTTTTGCTTAATCTCTTTTTCAAAGTCTTTGAATCTGCAGAGTTAACATACTTGATTTTACCTGTTTAGATGTATATTGCTCCTCATGAAGGACACACACACTTGCCAGGCTTTTGGGGTTAGCATGCCTTGCTTTAGTCCACAGCTCTTGCACACACACAGAAATGTAAACACAAGATTTGCTGGCTCTTTGACTTTTCTTTTTCTTTGACTTACATCTTTTTCCACACCACCTCAGGAGGGACTACACTGTACTACTACAGAATTATACACAGAAGTCACTAACCAAACGAAGGGCAGGTGTGTCATGTGGTACTTGGAAAACTTACTTTCAGATAAATATGCCTTCATGGTAGAAACAAAGGAAACAGGCAAGGTGAAGATCCTAGTTAGAACCAATGAGAAGGAGGAAATGTGTTTCAAGTTCTCTCTCTAGACAACATCAGCTCTGTTTGGCAAAAAAACAGATACCTTGGCAAAGAAAAGAAAACATTTATAGGATCGGTTAAGCATTATCTGAAGATGTAGGGCTCACTTCTTTCCTCCCTCTCCCATGAAAAAGTTCATTGGTTCAGTGGACCAGGGTCGAAAGCCACATGAGACTGGGGTGTGGAGGTGGGGGGTTTAGCAAAGTGCTGTATTGACTTTCACTTGATTTACTCAAGCAATTGAGTTTGTCTGGGGAAATGTGATCTTCTCCATCAGCTGTCATGCTGAGATGCCCTGTCATGCTGTGAATAGTTTTCAGTTCCTGATCCTTCTTTCAAATTTGCTGTCTACTCGGAGAGCAGATAAATGATGCTTTGGGTACCATGAAGGGAGGGCCATCTCGCAATGCTACCTGGGAATCCGTTTACAGACTTTGAAGCCTTGTCAGTTTAATTCCGATGGTGTGTTCTCAGGTCCAAGAGACAGTAATGCTTTCGAAGGTAATTTAGATTTTTCTCTTAGGAATGATTGTACTTATGAGGAGAGGAACATGAATAGTGCCAGGACTAGAAAGGGTACTGCTGTGTAGGCAGGCGGGTTTCCTTAGTTGTGTTGATATGGCTTAATTCAATATGGTACAGTAGCAGTAATTGGAGGAATATTTCATGTAAATAGCACCTGTCAGCCTAAAGTAATTTCAGAGCCTCTGAAAACAGCACTGCTTTTCTCAGAAAAATGCTGCTGAGTCAGAGATGGAAGTGAAACAAACGCAAGAGTCCCAACTTAATATGCAACTGAAGGAACTACTATGGTGGGAAAAACTGGGGCAAGCCCCTCACTGTATAAGACCCATGGATTTCGGGCAATCTAAGTAGAAATTGAAGGGTGTTTTGGAAACTGAATTTTTTATTTTTTAAAGCATCCTAGTACTGTAGAGTTTGACCATTTAAAGAAAGTAAGAAGACTCATTCTTTTAGAAAAGAAAAGAAAGAACAAAAGACTTCTTGCCATGTGAATTAAGACGGTTTCCTTTGTCTGTTTTGCTCATTTGGAACTGTATGCATTAGCTTTAGATTTTTTTTTTTTCCTCCAAGCCAGGAACAGGGCTATACTTTAGAGATCAGAGATACAGTGTGCTCTCAGAGGGTGATTTCCCAGTGGATGTTGGGTGGAAAAAAGCCTTAGAGGTATTGAAAAAGTCATCCTGAGAATTGTCAAATCTTAGTTTTTAATTGGTTCCTGGGAAATCCTGATCTGCGGATGGAGAATGGCATTGCTTCTCCTGAGCAGATGTGAGGAGAGGCTGCCTCCTCCTGTGTCCCTTGGGACCTATCCACTGACTTTAGGGGACAACGTAGGGCTTCTGATGCCAATGCAAGTTCTGCCAGTGTATAGCAGGTAGCCTGTTCCCTGTTGAGGCCTCAGGGGATGCATAGCTCCCCACTGTGCCTCTCTTGACTAGGATTCTGTGGAGGGTGTTCTGGGGTTAACTCTGAATAGCTGAGGCCATTAGCAGAGTGAAGAGGTTGCAGGCCTGGAAGCCTGCCCTTAGCACACATAATATTCCATTGAGCCTGAAGACCTTGTCTTTGCAGTATTTCAGTTCCCTTATGTAGTTTGTTCTGCTACAAACACTCAAAAGCAGGCATCAGAATTGTGTAAGGAAAAAGCAAGCACTCAACACTAATTTAATTAGTAAAATTATCAGTCATAAAAGTCATCATTTAAATGTACAAATGACTCCCCACTCGAGGCAGCTTATTTCCCCTCATGTTTTAAAACAAATTATTGATTAAGAAAGTCTTATTTCCCTTAGATCCTGAGTACTCAAGGGTAAATATTGTTTCCTGACAGTTGTGAAGAAGAGAAAAGAATCCTGCAGAAAAAAAAAAAACAATGGGATTTAACTCCGCTTTACCCACATAGCTTTGAGACCTTTGATCTATCATTCAACTTCCCCAGTCCTAACTTTTCCATGTACTACGAAGGTTGAGGTGCTTATTGGTACATCTGCCTTCCAACTTAATGTCTTCAAGGTTCTCAACATCAGGTCTGCCTTAAATTGATCTACTGGAATGATATTTACTTGCTGTGTATTTTAGGAACTGTGAGCATCTATACTCTTGAATCTGATTTCACTAAGCTTATTGGACAGTATTAGAAAAACAGGCCAGGATCTAAATGATCTTCTAATAAACTTGGCAGAGTTTATTTTTAGGCTGTGTCCACCCTGCTTCAGTCCTGTTAGTATTCGCTTTCCTTCATAACTGCCCTCCTCTCTTGCTTTACTGTTTGTCTTCTTTAAAAATAAACAAAAGCTTTTATTTTCTGCTGATTCCCTGGGCTTATTCGCTATTAATACAGAAGAAGGAAGTAGATGGGCCTTGGGTTTTCAGCAAGCTGAATCTGAACCAACCTGTGCATGTAGTAAACTAACTCCTCCCACATTCCTGAAATTTACCCAAACCAACTACGACATGCCTCGTTTATGTTAGTTTTATTTCAGAAAGTACTTTTCCACACTGATTCTCCTGATAAGGCCTTCACAGGGCTGCTTTGCTGGCCTCAGGAGAATGACAAGTCACTGTGAGACAAGCTGTGTGATCCAGGTCTCCAGAAAAACCCAGGAATAATGTCATCGACCCAGATCTATTATTTAAAGCCAGTCCTCACCCATTAGGAGACTTTTCTTGCTTCTGTGATTCTCAGTAGCTGTTGCACAGATTCCCCTTCCTGTGATCCCTGAAGGAAGAGCAGGTTGTGCTTTCTGTGGGAAAAAACCATGTCCCACTGTCAGTTTTTCTTGTGATTACTTGTGCTCTAGAAAGGAGAATTTGGGTACTTTGGCTCAGCTTTCAAAAACAACACAATGTCAATAAAAAAAAGAACTCTAAAACCAGAAAAAAATATCAATCTATTCCTCAACAAGTGTTCCTCAATTCTTTCTCTCTGCGGCACATTTTGAAAGATAAAAAGCAATTCTGAAGATACTGCACTCTACCTGTTAGTCCCAGATGGGCTTATGCTTATGATGATTTTGTCTCTTGATTTCCGGAGCAGAAGGCATTTATTAGATAATCACTCATTGTTTTGTTTTGTTTTTTTTTTTCATTTTTTTCCAGCTTTAATTGAGTTTATTGGTACATTTTAGGGATACAGTACAGTTACATTCATTGATAGGATCTTGTACTTCTACATGACAGGTCTTTTTTTCATTTTGATTAGCCAAAGGCAACATGACCTTCTGATCCATGATAGCCAGTGTGATCAGTCACACTGACACGCTGTAAACACACATTAGCTGAGAACCTTGCTGTTTTTAGTCATCCTGGGCAGCCTCATCCCCAGGAAGCTGATGATTCCACCTTACTTTATAAAATAGATTCTAGGATTGATTCACAGACCTGTAGGGCATGGGCTTTCAATATCAGCTGCATATCAGAATCACACGGAGGAACTTTTTAAAAAGTAGATACTCGGATGGGACCCCCTATCACTCTGTTTTTTTCATCTTGGAGGTGTTGCTGGGCTGTTGGGATTTCTCACAGGTACATGCACAGGTCAAATTGAGAACTGCTGTCCTAGGGGCTCCAGAATCACAAGGCCAGACTTCTTGCCTCAAAGAAAATTTCAATTAATTTGTTAACATAACATGTACAATCCTTAAAAAAAAGAACAGTCCAAAAAAAAAAATATATATATATATAATGTCTAATTAAACTGTACACACAATTTTAACAAAAACAGTTATTAAAATGTATTTATTCCAAAATATTGACTGGCCATCTACTGAGGGTGCACCCTGCTGTAGGAGCTGAGGGCACAAACGTGGCAAAGTTGGTAAGGAATCTGCCTACACCAAACTTACAGACGTTCAATGACACTGTTAGTTGCCAAAGGGCGGGGAAGAGTTTAGGGACAGTAGATAGGCCTGGAAGGATGGATGGAGAAGCATGGGGTGGTGACGTGCATTTCCCGGGAATACAAAGAAGACTGAGTACTCTCAGACCACTGTGTAGCTTTTAATTACTCTGAAGGGCTTAGTGTACAACCTTGCTCTTTCATGAGTTTCTCTTTAAATACTTATGTTCTAATGAAAATATGCAAGTTATGGATCTTCACCTTCTTCAAGGACAATCTCAAGCGCATGCCTTTGAGTGAACTTATTCCCTATTTTTACATGTCAGCAGGGTAAGAAATGCTAGAGCATTGGTTCTTAATAAAGCAGCTTTGCCCTCTCCTCTGCCCATGGGATGTTTGGTAATATCTGGAGACTGCCATGAGTGGGTAGGGAGTGCTACTGGGATCTAGTGCATAGAGGCCAGGGAAAATGCTTCACATCCTAAAATATATGCCAGCCCCCAGGAAAAAGAATGATTCAGTTCCAGCATCAAAAGAGCTGCATTTGAGAACCGCTGTTCTAGAAGTAGAGAAAGAGAGATGGCAGAAGGGCTTCCCGAGGGAGGCTCCCTTATTGTAATGTCTCTTACTCCAACAGAAAGCTCTCCCCAACACACACATACACATAAGCACATGCACACCCACACAGACAGGACGTACAAATCTGTGCTTTGCTAGTGGTCCTCACCTTAATCCCCAGGGGAAACTTGCATCTTCCAGGATAGGAGACATTTTAAAGGTATCAAAGACTTTCTGCACTTTCCAGGCACTTTCCCTGAGCTTTCAGCACTTTGGAGAAACTTCCATGGAAAAGAAGAATTGCTCTTTAATTTTCCATGCAATTTCCTGCTCAGTTTTTATAGCAGTTGGGCTTTTCCCAGCATAAGGTTGGAACTGAAAGTCTACTTTTTCCTCTGGGGGCAAGAGAAACCTTGCAAATTCTTCCTAGGACATTTACAGCTTCTAAATGAAGTTTTGGCTGCAGTCTTGAAGCACACACAATGGTATCATCTGAAAGGGTTGTTTGTGCAGTTGCCCTAATGCTTGGCAGGGTTGGGGTGGGGGCAATGGTTCACTGTTACTTTTCCTCCTCCTGCCTTCCATTGGCTAAGGCATAGGTTTGGAGCCTGAAATCAGCTCTCAGATATGCAATTGTAGTGACATCATCTCATCTCTGCCCCACGCTGCACCATCTTCTTCAGTCTGCAAACCCCTGCTTTTGGGGTTTGTATTTGGGTTAATTTAATGTATATGATGTGACTGATTCAAAGTAGGTGCTAAATCAATGATAGCCTTCAAAGTGTTATTATCTGCAAAGGGAGTGGACAAGCCTAGGTGATTCTTTAGTGTTTCATACAATTCCAATACTCAAATATATAGTCATGTTGGAAAATACAGGGGCTTGGCCTGCACTACAATGAGGAAGGACTTTGTATTGTGTGTGGGAGAAGATATAAATGTCTGCATGAGTTTCAGACAATCCTTAGGTTACATCAAACTCACCCCTGCTGGAAGAAGCAGCAAGAGCTGAGGGCAAGGTGAAAGTGTCTGTCGTCCAGCTGGGAAATGAAGTCAGAGCTGTATCTGAGCCCACCTCCCAGGGAGCGAGAGTTACACACAACAACAGGGCTTTGAGTCTTTCCCAATGGAGCCAGCTCAGGGCAACCGCCACTTCCTGCTGACACACGTAGTTTCATGTTGCCCCCTGCCACCTGGAGCACCTGAACTGTGGCCCACATTCCTTCCACTGCCAACCAGGATGTGTTAATTGCCCTTCTCCTGACCGCTTCCCTCTCTCACTCTGCCACCCCTCCACGCACACCACAGGAAGAAAGTATGAAGATCCTGTTTGATGTTGGCTGATGTTAGAAGTTTGCCTCCCATCTGTTTTACTTCTTCTGAAGGAGAACAACCTGAATACCACACACAGTGTTATCCAGCTCTGACTTTGAGGAGGAATTTCTCCCCTTAGGGCTCTATTCCTGATGCAGCATAATCTAGGGGTAAAAAAGAGTTTATCCGAGAGAAGCCAGATCAGCCAAGAGTTATTCAGATTGTCTGACTGCCTGTTATACTTAGAAACTACATGGAGGAGAACTTGAAGAATGCTGGAACCTTCTGACAGTGAGTGGTCGGGTTCTCCTTCTGATTACTTGGAGTGGCCAGATGAAGACAGCATCCTTGACTATTATTATTTGGGGACTATGAGATAGGCAAGGAGTGGGCAGTGTAGCTAGGGTGCTACACCTGGAGAGTTAAAGTCTGGGCCTCAAAATTTTTAGTGTCCACATCATCCCCTTTGCAAATGCACATGTTAGAGTAGGCAACACTTGATCCTCTGACTGTATTTTGTTATCTATAAAATGAGGTGCCTGGACACAAGCAGTGCTCAAACCTTTGCTTAACATTGATAAGTGAGAAGCTTGTTAATAATATAGAGATCCTTATTGAAAAGTTCTGGTGCTGTGCGCACACATTGAGCATTGCGTTGGTGCACACTGTCAGTGGTCTTCTTTGGGTGAGTCTAACTGCCAGTTTTAGTTGTGCAGAAATAGGCCACATCAAGTGCAATCTCAAGAATGGCTCTATAATCTATAGTCCTGTAACAGGCTAGAGAAGATATAAGATCAAGGCCATGCAGATGGCTAAATAGGCTTCAGAGTTCTTAGCAGAATCCAGGCCTTCTGAACTACTGTTCAGAGCTTTTTGAATTCTCCAATGAGGAAGACTGTTGGAGTTCATAGCTTGTTTTTCCTCCTTTTCTGTCTTTTCTTCCCTCACTTCTTTCTTTCCTTGGCTGAGCTTCTTGTGGGCCACAGGCTTATGGAGAACACACTACTGTTAGCTCATAGTGTACTTACAATGCGGTATATATTACTTGTAAAGAGAAACTATTCTTTAATTCTGAGGCCTGCAGCCAGGGTAAGTTGGAACTGGTTTGTGAGTTACAGGCCACATCCCTGATTTCTGTAACTACTGTGGCTGACCAGTTTTTAGGAAACTCTTGGTGGGTAAATGTGAAGACTGTACCACAAGGGAGTGGTAAAGGAGGGGGCAGAGGGCTGAACAGTGCCTTTCTCTTGTGACACACTCTAATTCTTAAGATCTTCAAAAAATATCTAGGGTTTCATCCATTGTATCACATTTTACAAATTTTATCATCCATAGTGATTATGTAGTAGTTTTAAAAAATGCTCTTAAACAGGATCTGGAACGAGTCCTAGGAGTGAATTTAGATACTTACAGAGATAATTTTGTCCAGTCGTCCTCCAGAGGAAGATTTCCTCTTGGGTCCCACCATATCAGTGGCCCCTAAAGGATTATTTCTCATTCATTGCCCTTCGGTGCATTTCCAACCAAATCTTCTTCCTCAGCCTGAATTCCCTTTCATGATAGACGTAAGCAGAAGCAGAGTGTGAGTGGCTGCAGTGTTTAGATCAGGTTTCCTAAAGTGTCAAGGGAAGTTGTTTGCCCTCTCTGGGTCTCAGTTTGCCCACTTTCAGACTCTGGGATTTTTTGAAGTTGTTTATTAGCTGCTGCCACAGATGAACAGTATCTGATGAAAACCTACAAGTGGAAAAACTTATAGATGTCAGGTATATTTGTATAAGACTGACAAAACATTGGTTATGCCAACTGAAATCATTCCACCACTGCACATACACATTCCCTTGCCTCATTGATAGAATTCACAAATGTGCTGTGAAGATATCACAGCGATATCTTCACGGTCTTTTAAGATAGGTACAACAGTTAACACAAATATTCCCAGACTACGATTTTACATTGTTTCTTATACTGTGTTTTTGTATTTAGCTTTCTTTCTCATTTTCAGGATGCTAGTTCTTTGCTTACTAATAGTAGTAAATATAACCAGTTCTTTTGCCTAACCTGTCAAATTAATCTGCTGTGGATAGGAATTAACACAATGAAGCTACTAAAAATATGCTGAAAGTCAGATCAATGTAATCCTTATTTAAGACCCAGTTAGGTGTTAGGAGTATAGCTCAGTGGTAGAGCACTTGTATAGCAAGCAAATGTTCCTAGGGTCAATCTGCAAGTAGCCAAAACGGAATTTGTCTTTCACAGATTTTCCAATCCAATTAATTTTGGTGAATTTCTACATTGAATATTCAAAAAATGAGCATGGGTGTTTTATACAATCCAGAGTTTCTCTCTGGATTCTGTGTCCTCCCAGAGCTGCAGAGGGACTGGGAAGAGAGTTATATCTGATGAAATTTTAAAGCTAGAGATCCTCATGAATGTCATGCTGGAGGAGACCTCTGGATTAGTCTAGAAGTATCTGGGACAGCCTAGACCAGAGCTTTTTAACCTCCACTGGATGCATGTGAGAATGTTCAGGGGAGTTATTAAATACTAGGGCCTATTCCCCACCTGAAGATTCTTATCTGGAGTGGGGCCCTCATATTTGATTTTTGTTTGTTTGTTTTGTTGTTGCTGTTCATTTGTTTGTTTTGGTACTGGGGATTGAACTCAGGACCTTGCACTTATGAAGTAGGCAGCAAGACCACTGAGCTCCCCCATAAAATCCCTGGCCCTCCCCCATACTTGTTTTAAGTTCTTCATGCCATGTTAATTTTAGCAGGAGTTGAGACCAGGCAACTCTACAAGCCTCCTGTGTCACAGATTACTAACATGAGACCCAGCAATGGAAAGTGACAGGCAATAAAGTATTTACTCTCTGTGCCCAAAGAAATGGCAAACTATTGCTATGATAGCCTTCTTAGAATTAATAAATTTCTAAATAGCTCCTACTCCTTTAGCTTTTTCTCAAGTGACATGATTTCAGGATTTTGCAAGCACATACTGATTCTCAGATACACAGAAACACAAACACTCAAACACACCACATTTTTAAATTGAGGGTACTCAAAAATGGCAAAATGATAATCCTTCTCTTCTTCCATATCTTGCTCTCCTCCTTCTCCTGTCCTTTTCTTTGGGGCTTTTCCTGCCTGAAAATGGTAAACGAGGCCTTCAGAATGCACTTGCTCAATGCTGTTCCCTGAACTTGATCTGCCAGTAATGTATTAATTAGCTGGGGCAGTGCACCTTAACGAACAGGTTCTAGGCAGATCCTGGTGTGTGTTAATGCTTAACCCAGGATGCAACAGTGGTCTCATTTGTGGCCTACAAGTAGAGAGAGAATTGTGGTTGATTGTATTTTTATAGATGTTTTCTTAAAGTGTTGACATATTGGTTTCAATGCCATATGTCAGTATATTTGCTATGAATTGTCTCACATATGTTTAAACTTTTGAATAATAGCATTTCTATGTAAGTTAGAGCTCCTAAGCGTTTTCCCCCTACATCTGTGTAGAAATGTGTATGGCATAACCTCAACTCTCATATTATACAGTTCGGTTCAAATCTATCTCAGAGTCAATCCACTCTGAAGTTATCTCAGAGCAATGTGGTGTGGTTAGCTGTTATGCTTCACACCCTGTTCACCATGAGAAATAGGCCAGTCACCTTACAGATGTAAATATTGGACTCCAGATAGGGAAGGTACCTCCCTCAGGCCACACTGAGGTTAATGATAGAAATGGGCTGAACTGGAGTCTCTGTCTTTTTTTTTTTTTTTTAACTTCTCTCTACAAAAGTCATTTTCTTTTTGGAGTCCCTCTCTTTCTGCTCATTTTTTCTTCCTGATTCAATGAAATGTCCTACACTAAAGATAAGACTGACTTTTCTGGCTCCTCTTGAGTTCTTTCTTACTCCTTGAGCTGTACGAAGATTGCAAGGAATCAGACATATATAAGGTTGGAAGAAAAAAAAAAAGGCTGAGTCTAAAGTGTCGCTTTCTTTTGAGAAGGAAAGACATTTTTCAGACACCAGAGACTTTCACCAAAGGTACCTTTGGGATATAGGCAAAGCTCCTGTCTTTGCTGCTGCATGTTTGTGTGGTAGCCGCACAGTGAGGCTGGATTTAACTTTTGTGCCCAGGGAGTGGACAGAGGTCATCACTTGAGTCCCACTCGGCTCTTCTCTGAAACACTCAGGAGACCAAAATAACTCTCTCGTTTATCTCCTATTCTAGGGCTTGAGACCTGAGCAAAAATTATCAGGAGATAAACGTCATTTACCCAAGGTCACTAAGAGGTAGTGCTAGGCCTCTGCTGGATTTCCCTCATTCTTTGCTTCTTCAGTCACCCCAAATGTCAGTCACCTTTGTATTGGGCAACAGGGACCAAGTCTGTGCTGTAAGAAGGTTTTATGTGTTGGAATAGTAAAATTAAAACTTGAGGATTTTGCTAACATGATTATTACTGACATTAACATCTTCATTTGTGTAGCCATTTAAAATGGCAAAGTGGGTTGGTTCCTCATTATAGTTAGAAAGCCAAATGGGAAAGGAAGGGCTGAGACCCTTTTTGTGAAACTCAATAGATGTGAAGAAAGAAAACATAGCAAGACCTTTCTCAGGCTGTTCTCTGCCTGAGTTGCTCATGTTCCTTTCATTAGCTTCTTTCTCACATCCCATATAAATTTTGGCCTAGTTCTGACGGCCCATGCATGGCTTTCTCAGGGAAGCCTTTCTTAACAAACAAGCCCCACGATCCCCTCAGATCACAGACATTCAGGAATTTGTAGAAAGAAATCTGCTCTCAGTCAACATTCATTCTCAAGTGCACACTGTTGAAGGCGTGCCAGTTTAGCTCCAGGTGTGAGGTGGGTGGAGCTAAACTGCACAAGTTGCTGCCATGTCTCAGGGGCAGTAACACCCCAGGAGAACCATAACTACTCTAACTGGTATTAGTGCCAGCAGATATAGGTCTGCTGGAGTTGGGACGCTAACTGGGGCCACAAGCAAGTTGTATTGGAGGAATAGCTGTAAGACAGCTGTCCTTGGCTAAACGCACAGCAGAGGGTGTCCCAGCAGTGAGGAAGCTGGGGGAACAATACCTCTGACCTGACTCAGCTCACACCTTGTGATCTCTGCTCACTGCCCCTCCTTGTCTGAAGCTAGAGGGAATAAAAATGTGCACCTTCCTGGGTGGAGGTGGGGGCATTGAAAGTAGTCTTGGAGAAGCAAGTGCAAGTTGTCCAGGCCAGTGGGGGAGGTATCCTAATCCTCTTTCATCTCCTTTTCAGGTCAGTACCTTGGAAACTGTTGACAGCTGGCCACAGCTGACTAATCATTTCCTACCATGGTTAATATTTAGTCCTCCTTGGCCACTGGGACCTTAGGAACCAGGTGTGCTGAGTCCAGAGAGATTGTCAAGACTCAGCTGGTGGTTGTCAGTGGTTCCTCTGGCCCCAGGGAAGTGGATTTTTATTTAATACTGAGAGATCCCCAGGCTAATCATTCACCACGTTGGGACTGCTACTGTCTTAGTCCAACATACAAAATGGCCTGCTGTGGAAGTTATTTTCTTTTGCTGTTAGGCAAGGGATACTACTGCTTGTGCCATATGCATTTTGTTTTGGGAGCTTCCAGTTCTTTAAAAGTAGTAGTGGAAAAACAGTTACATTGGGATCCTTCTTACAATTCTTTGAGATTTTTATACCCGTTCTTTGACTTAGAGACCCTAGTGGCACAGATTGGTTCAAACAATTGAAATGCAAATAAACAGTTTCAAATTGGACAGCACTCTTGAATCATCTAAGCAGGGGGGGGGCAGGAGTGAGCGAGTGATGAGAGAAGGGGAGAGCCTTTCATGCACAGAGGACGGAGGGAATGCTTGTGGTGTACGCAGCTCTAAGGACGTGGGAGATCAGTGTAGGGAGGATGGAGTTATGGTGGGCAGTGAGAGACAAGCCTGGTAGCAGTGGGCACCTGCCGCAAGGCTTACCTGGCCAGCAGAAAGGGACCCCTTCACCTTTCCATCTAGCGTAAAAGCAATGGGAGCCTTAATGGGTTCAGTAGGAGCACGGCAGAATTGGATTTGCTTGTAAAGAGCTGCTTCTGGAAGCTTGATGGGGAGAGGGTGGTAGGGAGCCATAAAACAATGGGACCCATTCTGGAAGTTGGGTGAGGTTAGGGATGGGGACAAAGGTTGAGAGAATCAGACAGGAAAGGGATCTATTTGGAGGCAGAAGAAAATGGCTTTCAGAAGTCATCCAAATGAAACTTGTGACAGGAGTGCTGTCACTACACAACCATACTTGCCAACCGAATTCTAGACTCCGTCACCAATGAGGAGTCTGTTTGTGCTGTGTGCACATGTGTGCATGTGCATGTGTGTGCTTTTCAACATCGGGGCCATCTATGTTCAAATGCTCTTGGAAGGTTTGGAAGCCTGGTATATTTATTTTCCTTTTAAACCAAATATTGGCCTTGTCTCTTGGGCTTGTCATCTAAAAAGAATGAAGTGCAAGAAAGTAGGTAGTTTAACACATACCTTTCTATAATTCCTTGGTCTTTTGTTCCGTTTATGTAGTATACAAAAGACATACTTCCCGCATGCATAGTTAAACTATGTTACTTTTGCAGGCAGACAGGCCTGAAAAGTCAGTAGTGTATTTATGGGGAAAGATCTGGCCACTGGAAACGATCCATTACATATCGTACTGAGAACATTCTCATGGCCCTTCAGTCAGTCCAGGTTAAAGAGATGGGGCAGCCAGTAGGTGAACTCTGGCTGCTGTAAGCTCCTCACCTCACCTGGCACCGGCTTCCTTACTGCTCTCACCTCTGGCAGGTGAGCGTGATTGGCATACTCCCTCTTCCAGGGTCTACTCCTCCTCAAGTCTCAGGCCAGGTCTGGGATTTCATCATCTTCTCCATCAAGTCACCAGCCCTACATCTATTTCTGAATCAGAGGCAGCCATTCTTCTGAGCATGCCAGGAACACTCTAAACTGGTTTCTGCTTACTTTTCCCATCTTGTTTCATGGAAGAGGGAAATTGGGCTTCCAGCTTATAGCTAAGGGAGTTATGTATGGTTAAAAAAAAATATGTGTAAGTGACCTTTGTTTCAGGAATACATTGTGGAGAATCTGTTGAGACTTGTCAAGGCACAGTGTTGTGAAAGCATCTGACTACATGAAACCACAGAATAAGAAACACTGTGGCTCATTTTGTCCCTCCTGACTGGGATGCTCTCCTCCTTCTGCCCTGCTTATCTGTACCCTGTTCAGTCCTCCAGGAAGGGTTCTTCCTAGGCTTCTTAAATTCCAATAGTCTCTTTTTCTCCAGCATCTATCTTGAGGCCATTCATCCATTCCACATTGTACAGTTGTGGTTACACACACACCATTGCTTAATCAATTTAAGAGAGAAGGGAATATCTGTATATAGTCTTACCCTGCAGAATCCAACAGGGGGCCTCACCCAGAACAATGATTCACAGTTATTTTGTTCAGTCCAACTTTCTGAGCAGTTCCCAGACTTAGCACTTCTTCTGGTGATGGCAGATCTTCATTTATGATCACAGGTTTTGCAGGTCACCTGCCAGCCCTATAGAAAGGAAGCTATGCTTTCTCAGTAGGAAACAGCTGTGCTCTCCACGCATTGGAGGAAATACACTGCTGTTTTTCTGGGTCAGTTGGGCATGAGGGTACTGGTGTAGGTACCAGAAAGTATTCTTTTAGAGCACAGAGCCTTGTGTGAGGTTGAAGTGAAGACCAGAAAATCAGGAAAGTTCTCAGGCAAGAACATACCATATAAAGTCAAGGCCAATATTTGCTTTCAGGGTTTGGGGGAAGGACATCCTTTGGAACCAAGAGTGATGACTTTGGTCTTCTGAAAATGCTCTCCTGTTATACAGCAGAGCATTAAACTATGTTAACAGTCATATCAGTTATGTTCAAAATGCTGTTCCTTTGTATATAAACACAGTGAAGCTCTTTAGCTGGAAGGCCCGGGCTCTTGCCCAGACTATTCCTGGGTAGGTAGTAAAATGTCTCCAGGACCCTGTAGCAGCTGCCCCCATGGAACACTCTGGATTTGAGTTACAGCTGAGCTAAATATAGCAGGGGCTGCCCTGTCCACAGCACTGCATCTTATGGCAGGACGGAATGTGCTGTTGGGGGTGTGGACTTTTTAGACTGTGTCCGCAGATTCTGCTTGAGATGCATGTCTGTTCTCTCTTTCCTCCATTTTCTTCTTTCCACTTCCTATGTTTACTTCTTCTCCATACTAAAGGTCTCGTTTTTCAATGAGGCAGACACCTTTTAACTACTATGCTTAAATTCTCTCACACATTTCCTTATTTTTCTGCACTGTCATTCCTCTTCACCTCATTTTGCATTATCCTGTTTCTCATTCTTTGCACTCTTTATTTTTCTATTATTCCTTCATTTTATCCACTTCTAAACTGGGTATATTCTTTAAAAGAAGCCACCTCATATGCAGCTACTGGTTTTCCGGGAAGAAGTATTCTCAGATTTAGATAATCATACACCTTTTCATTAAGGAGTGATGTCTTTTCATGGTTTGTTGGACAATGATTGAAGTATGTGGGGAAATGGCATGGAGTTTTTTTCCAGCCATCCCTCTTTTGGCTAATCAGTTATCAAAAAAGAAAAGAGATTGAACTTAAAGTAATTAGGTTGCAACCATCATACCTCTTGGCAGATCGTTGCCCATATATGCACTCTATGGAAGAAAAAGGGTCACTGGAAATAGAAAAAGTGAGCCAAGTGGTTATAGAAAGAAATAGATAAACCTCATATGTCTTCCAGCAAAGATCGTGGTGTGCACATGCTCACATGGGTTATAAGGTGGAGTTGGGAATCAGGTTATGAGAATGAAAGGAACAAAAAAATAAATTGACTTGGGCCCACAGACAGTAATGAAAATGTTATAAATTCTTCATCATTTTATTTTATATTCTGCCTCAAATCAAGTGTACCTCATTTCAACTATCATATATTTTCCTGGAAAGATATATGCAAGATGAATTTTTGCAAATTGAACTGTGGAGTTTGTGGGTAGCATAGAAGGCGGAATATTACATGTATCATGGAGTAAAACAGCTGTTTAAAAGCAATCCTGTTGCTGAGTCATTTTGTAAGGGCTGGTCATTTGGTTTCTAGGTTTTCCCCCCAAACTTTAATGGGTGCCTTAAAAATAATGCTTTTTATTAAGGAATATCAGTACGTACATTTTTCAGAATTTGTGGTCAGTGAGAAACTTTGCAGTTAGCTGAAGCCCATAAATACAGTTCATCTTGTCCCAAACATACAAACCCAGAACTACAGCTCTAGAAGGGACTTTGGGGACCATTAAATGCAGCCTTTTGTTTGATAAGAGAAAACCTTAAGCTTCATCCAGGGCAGTGACTTCTGAGGTTTTGCATGCTCTCCATGGAGCTTTGCTGTGGATATTCCTATGTGGCTCATGCAGAGACATGAGCTTCTCCTGGCCAAACCACGCATCAGTCTGTGTGACTTGCTTTTCCAAGAAGAAACAGTCAGACATAAATCGTGATCAGAAATCTCTTCCGGGTCCTCAGACACAAGGCTGCTCCAGAATCTTGGTCTCCTGTAGAGGAAATAACTATACATACTTCACCTTTTGGTCACAGCGTCCTGCGTTCCCCGTCTGTACATGTAACTAAAGTTCGAGAACTGATATGGAAGATTTTTCTCTCCCTAGGGATTTTAATGTATAAGAAGATTTCAAAGATGAAAAAAAAATCTCTCAAGATTCTGAGTTATTCAATAATAAATCAAAATAGTTTCAGCATGTTGAAAATTAGCATTGGGAACATGGACAGGAGAACCTGCTCAAAGCCACTCAGTTATGAACCTGAGAGTTTTGTTGGTTTTGTATGTTCCACAGCAGCAGAGTCACCATGGGGCTGCTGGTAGGTTCACGTATAAATATGAGTGTGTTTTGTGTGTGTGTGTGTGTGTGTGTGTGTGTGTGTATCCATTCCTTCTCTTCCTTCACCATTGCACAACCTGGGGGCTCTTCAATTTCTTGATCAAACCCTACTTCCTTCACAAAGGCATGTTCACTCCTGGATATCTGTTTGCCTTAACTTTTTTGTTTTCTTTTTGGTTTTTTGGTACCAGGGATCGAACTTGGGACCTTGTGCTTGCGAGGCAGGCGGCAGCACCACTGAGCTAAATCCCCAGCCCTTCTTTGCCTTAACTTGGAGGTACTGTGTTGTCCTTATAACTTGGTATGCTTTCCACAATCTGTTCAGTCTGTTCTTCACTTCAGGAATTTACTTTGTGTAGTTTACTTCTGAATTAGACTTCTTTTAGGCAGGAACTGTCCTAGTGTTTGTTTATTTTTTCCAGCTCTACAGACTGAACCAAGAGCGCTTCATCCTCAATTGTTTTTTTAATTTTATTTTGAGATAGAGTTTCACTAAGTTGCCTGGACTGGCCTTAAACTTGTGACCCTCCTACCTTGTCCTCTGCAGTTGCTGGGATGACAGATCTGGATCACCACATCTGGCAAGAACTATCATAATCTTGACTTTTTTTCCCACAGATTAAATAAGGCTCTGAGCTCTTTTCTGAAATTGTAGAGTCAGGTCTACAGCCATACCACCCTGAATACACCCGATCTCGTCGGAAATGGTAGAGTCAGAGCACTTTAGGGTGGGCATCTTAAAATGAATGAACTGGCTCTACCCATTTATTTAACACATGAGAGAATGCTTTCTTGCACAAGGTCAACTAGATAAGGCCATGACATGGCTAGAGAGGAATGAGCGTGTCCAGCCAATTAAGTTCCAAGTGTCTGAACTACCAGCCAGGGTCGAAGGCTGAAGATCCTCAATGCTTTGCCTGAAGTATGCTGGGGAGTCCAGAAATCATTCCTCAGATCTGCCTTTCCTTTTACACACTTCTCAATGTTCCCATTATTTTAAGGTGTCATGTATATGCACATACACTCTGTTAAATGAAGGAAATACTACATTAGGGGACTGAGAAGAAAAATAAAAATGTGGAAGGAAAATTGATCTACCTGTGAGAAAGGCAAGAGAACTTCATTCGTTTTTTGAAATTGTTTTTCCTTATGGGTAACTTTCAAACACTGTCTTTGTTTTTCCATAAGGCCTATGAATCTGTCTTTTGCCACTGACATATTTTTAGCAGGAATGATAACAAAAGCTCCCTAATGCATCATGTCTAAATCTTCCATGGAACATTGTCCCATTTTCTCCTGGGGATAGATTCATTGTAACGTCTGATCTCCTCCCCTCTCCGTCCCCTTCCCCCTCCCCTCCCC
>NW_022900942.1:39520056-39532087 GCF_012274545.1 Fukomys damarensis | reverse complement strand
GATTGAACTCTGGTCCTTGTGCTTGCAAGGCAGGCCACCGAACCCCTGAGCTAAATCCCGACCCCCAAGTTCCTCTTTCTAGTAGTGGTGTCTAGCACTGCCTTTAGAGTCAGAGGACTCTTGATTTCCTTGCTGCTTGCCACCTTGAGACGTGTTCTCATCTTTTTTATGCTTCACCCCTGCATGCCACTTTGCCAGCCCACACAGACAGCTTCATCTCAGGCCCCACTGGAACTTGCCCTGAGCCTTCGGCAGCCAGTGCAAAACCGGGAGCAGAACTGTACTGTGTATGAGTCCTCGATGCACTGTGAGCTCGACAGGGTAAAACTAAGAATCTTGTATTTGTGTGTGTGTGTCAACCACTTAGCACAGCACAATCTTTGCAGTGTAACATGAGCTCAGAAGAACTGAGCCCCACAGCACAGGGTACAGTATATATTAAGACTGCATTGCACAGCGCCTATATATGGTTAATTTCTGGATTGCTTATTTACATTGTAGGTCTAAGGTTTGTGGCCACTGGTTTCATTTTTCCGTCGTAACAGGTTTTGTTTTTTTTTTTTGTATGTTCTCTCTTAAGGCGTTAGTAGCTCTTTTAAATTTGCCTTACTCAATTTAGAATCATGGAAACATTTCTGTCCTATCTTAAATTATCCTTGCACCGTCTTAAGAGACATTTTCACTCATATTTGGTGCCTTTTTTTCCCTTGGCTTTGAGATGTTTCAAGCCAAGAATACTTGGCAGTTTCACTTCAATTTTGAGTTCAAAAAAAAAAAAAGAAAAGAAAAAAGAAAAGCCCCCTTGGGCCAGTAAGCATCTTATCCTTTTGGATTTATTTGCAGAAGGCACTTTATGCCTTGTTTAAATTTTCAATTATTCCAATTATTGGGTAACTAGTAGAATAACTCACTTCTTAAAGATTAATATTACTAATTTGGGGCACTTCTGCTGAAACACACTGCTAGAGGAGCGCCCAGGAGAAGCCATTGCCTTGAGGCCGTGGTGGCACCTCAGAAGGAGACTAAATAGCGATCATTATTATCACTGTTGTCTCTTTTCATCAAGTTCTTATGACAGTAAGTTGTTTCTGCATTTTCTTGTATTCAAACATAACCAATTTTGGCAGCCAGAAATGTGATTTCTGAGTCTTTTCTGAATTATCTTGACCTACCGATTGCCAAAAGAAGAAATGGATCCTTTGAGATGTGGCTCTGGTATTGTGGGAGGAGTCGAAGATTAAGACATCAAATGCATATCTATTTGCTCATCGTCCTTTTGTCCCTTCTTAAACTCATTTTTTTGTCCCTTCAACACTCATATTTTGGGACCCATAAGAGACACAGTAGATACCTGGCTTGCAGGTCAAAGTGGGGAGGTTGGGCAAGGCCACGGGGAAAGAAATATTGGATTTGGAATTTTAAGGACAAGTAGGATTTGGCTAGTTAAAAACAGTGTTTCTATGATGAGGGGAAGGTGGAATTCACACGGGCTCAGTGGGGAAGAAAGAAAATGTGTCATTTATACACAGCGGACTGCTGCTCTGCCATAAGGAGAAATTTGTGTCATTTGTAGAACAATAGATGCACCTTAAGGACATAATGTTAAATGAAACAAATCAGACATGTAAGCCTAAATAGCACATGAGAAACCCAAAGTATCAATACTTCAAAGAGCAAAGAAAAGACAGACAACATGAAATAGGGAGATAGATCTTCAGTAAGTAGAAAGGGGATCTCAAGATGAGAAGAGGGAGGAGAAGAAGGAGGGGAAAGGGAACAAAGATAATTATCTTGCATGCATGTGCCTTCTCTCCACAATGAATATAATCAAAATTATACAGCAAACGTACTAATAAAAAACATAAATACTTTTTTAAAAAACAAGGACACAGTGATGAAAGTGATGGCAGCTTGGAGCAATGGAGGGAAAAGCTGAACTTGTCAGTTGGGTCCTAATGTCAGAAGGGAGCTTGGACATTACCCTCGGGGCTAACGGAAGCCATCAGAACTTAGAAATACAGCAGAACCATCTTCGGATCTGCCCTTTAGGAAGGTATTGCTATGACCAACTAGAAAGAAGATAGGAGGCAGAAGGTGTTGAGAGCTCTGTCCTTTGGGAGGCTCTGTGCTTCACAGCTGCTCCCTCTCTGTACTTCAGGTCGAGGCGGTATCTGCTTCTCTGTTCATAGCTCCTCGTGCTTCCTGCGCTTCCACCCCCGGCCTAGGAAATGACTTGTCCTTAACAATCTTGATTTGGGCAAGCCATCTGGCTCCTGTTAAGACCCTCCTTTACACTTCCTAATAATTGTTTCTCTGTTCATCTCCAGATTGGTCTGAGAGCATCCAGAACACAGAGGCCATCCACATGTCATTCGTTTTCAAGTCTTCACTTGTTCAGCTGAAATTTATTATTCTCTAACTATGTTTCATTGGAAGCAATGCCTTCAGCATTGGGGGAGGTCAGAGACAACTGGAGTGCTCAGGAATCCCTCAGAGGGCCAAGCACACTGAGCTGATAGGGATCCACTGGATCTTTGATGAGCAATGGAGGGTCATCCTAGGAAGAAAGTGGTGCATTGACAGCACAGCAGGCAAGATCTTGCCAGGTCCCTTAGGAGACTGGTTTTCCTGGAAGCAAAGGTAGACCTGAGGGAGAAGTGACAGGAAGCACATCTGAGAAACCCTATTTCCCTTCCAGAGCTTGTTTCTCTTTCTAATTATATTTAACCTGGGAAAAATTTAATGTGGATATGTTGACTTCATGTCTTCTCTGTGGTAAGGATAGCAAAGAGATTTTTAAAAACTGGCCAAGGAGGAACTGCTTTCAGAACAAAACAATTTTCACTGACCAGCTACTCATTAGTCACTGAGAGTATATATAAATTCTCTCTTTCCCATTCTCGGCAGCTAAGCAAATCCTATGCAAAGCGGTGTGGACATTCAGTGATGAACGCTGCCTCTGGATTTTAATGGTTGGCAGCGGAGTGCTGAGAGGTAATTCCTGGCCTCAGTGCTGCCACTCAACCCACTGATGATATTACCCTTTTCTGCTGTGCTGTTAGGAGGTTCAGCTGGGGACAATAATAACAACAGATTAGGAAGACTGGTGTTTTGAAAGGTAAGTAGGTAAGAAACAGTTAGATGAATTTGAGTAACATGTTGTTCCAAATAGCTATTCGAGGATCTCAGAAATGTAAGATTTCTCTTCATCCTCATATTAAGGCAACCCTGGAAAAAAGCTGAAAATTTTTAAAAATTACATCTATCCATACGTATTGCCCTCTTCTCCTTGTCTGGATATACATGTCCCACAGAAGAGCAATGTGTATGCTTGATTCCTGACCTTAGAATTTAAAAGGACAATTAATCTGCCATTCTGAAAAACTCCTTGGAACTGTGAGTGGAGAGGATACGGGGGGAGAGCCCATAAAACCCAGGCCAAGCAGATATTCACGGCCTTTAGCATTTGCTGGATGGAGGGAACAGGCTCTGACAAGCAATTTGTCCTTAATGAAATCTTCAGTACTCATAATATGGTTCTTTAAAATAAGAGCTTTGCCGGGGATTTAGCTCAGCGGTTCGGTGGCCTGCCTTGCAAGCGCAAGGACCCGAGTTCAACCCCCAGTACTAAATAAATAAATAAATACATAAACAAACAAAAATAAAATAAGAGCTTTGCTCTCATTGGCCACAGCTCATTAGCTAGGTGTGGGGGCAAAGAACTGAGGGGGTATGGAGCAGAGAAAACTCCAACTCAAAATTAGGAGTACAGTTCATGGAAGATCAGTCCAAAATGGATGTGTGAAACTCAAGATGCTGTAGGGCAGAGGACAGTAAGAGGTTATAAGGGCTATGATGTAGAAATACTCAGAATAAGCCTTTTTCAAAAAAGAATCTAATGCACAAATCAAGAGTCTCCATACCTTGTTAGAATGAATAAAGTTGATACAGGCATGACCTCTAGGCTCACTCCTGCCTGCCCTGCAAAAGGCAACTTACCCTTACAGCCTTCCTGTCAGGAGTATTTTCCCATGGATTTAATGGATTTTATCACTGCTTTTGTTGGAAAGGAAAGTAGTGGGGAGCTCTTATCCTAGGTACCCTTTTCTTCCTTTCACAAAAATCCCTACCTTGCCTCTCTTCTGTACACTTATTCAGCCTGCTTTATTTTCCTTTTGTAAGGCCTCCGAAATAGCAGAGTGCTAGGAATAAACAATCAAGACTTGAGAGTCAGTGGTTTGGGGTCTGAGTCCTAATTCCATCTGGCAAGGGCCTGCCTTCCCAAGCATTCCTCTGAAATGGGGATATTTACCTGGATAATGCACACAGTGCTTTCTAAGTTCTAAAACTATGTAACTTTAAGAAAGAAAATTAAAAGTGTATTAGAAACTCTTTAAGTTGGCCAGAGGATGGTAATCTTACAGTATTGGCTGGAAGTGATGAGACTGTCTTCATGGTTTCCTGATGTCCAGGCATGAACAGATTTGTGCACCGTCTGAAATAAGGGACCCCTTAAAAATGAAAATATGCAGGAGGTGCTCAACCTAAGACTTTGCAAATGATTACTTCTACAGCTGAGTGTGTTAGTTGGCTTTCTGTCAGTGTAACAAAATACCTGAGATTATTAACATATAAAGAGAAAAGGTTTATTTTGGCTCAGGGTTTTGAAGGTTTCAATTCATGATCAGGCAAACTTGCTGCTTTGAGTCCCTGGTGAAGTGCTGGATAGCAATGATGAGGAACAAATTGTTTGTTTCATGGCCAGGGAGCAAAAGAAAAGGAAAGAGGAAGAGACTGCGGCCCTACAATCCCTTTGAAAGACACACCTCCAAAGACATAAAGACCTCCCTCTCTGCCTCACCTCTGCAAGGTTCCACTACTTCCCTGTAGCACCACCCTCTGGACCAAGCCTTTAACATACCACATGGGCCTTTGGGGACGGTCCACATCCAAAACTACTGTATAGCGCTCAGTTAGGGATGTTTGATTTAAGGAGTGGAGCACTCAAAGTTTTTCACTTTTTGGTATGCCTTGTCCAATCTGAGGTCTGGGAAGCCATTTTAGACAACTGTACAGCTTTGGAGCTTGATGTAAGTAGTTTTTCAGGTAGATCATTGTGCTGCAGGAAGGAGTGAAATAGAAGTTGAAATGAAAGCCCATAGACACTGATTTTCTTGAGCAGAAATGTCAAAAAGAAAAGGAGACTTTTAAAGCCTAAAGGGACACTGGACATCATCTAATGCAGGGAGAAACTTCAGGTGATAAACCTCTTCAAGTGCCATACATAATTAAATTCCAATATAAATATGTATGTTTTCTGGGGATACCATGTAAATTTCAAAGGATTGTAAAGGGAGCTCATGACCTAACAAGAGTTTACTTTTCTCATTTTCCAAAGTATAAAGCCCAGCTTAAAGGGGGAGGTGCCCAAGAGCTCATGTTCATCCCTGAGTTAGGCTTTGAAAGTAGATTTACTGAGAATGATTTTTATTGCTTATTTGGTCTGGGTTTTTTGGCAGGTAACTTGCTATAAGGCATGAGACAAGACCTTAGATATGAAAGTTTTAAAAGCATAATGTACTTCATCTACTTATAAATGGATAAAACCAGCCTTGCAATACATTTTCCAGACTCCAACACTGCCCTATCCACTCATCACTCTCAACATACATCCAAGGAGGGAGGTGTAAATGAATACACACATACACAAGTCCTCACACGTGTGTGCTCAGGCCTACACATACGTTTGCATATATTCACCCACATCTCTGCGTATTTACACGATTTTTCACTTATGTCCCTGCAACACATGCTTTGCAAAAGACGAAAGATGCTAGTGAAAATAATTAGGCTTGGTGAACTGTTTGTGCTTCGTGAAAATGTTAATGAATTTCCTGTAAAGTTGGTCATTACTTGCCCTCTAACCACAGTGCACTCATGTGACTATGATTATGATTCCCACCTATACCTACCTGGATACAGACTCTATCTTACCAAGTAGAACTTGTGCTTTTGGAACACAATATTCATCATGGTTGCTGAAGATACCAACATGGATAAGGAACGGAGGAGGTTGAAAGTGATTTTATTTCAAGTTGCAGCTAAACCTATGAGTTCCTTGGGAATGTCAGCAGCTTTTCTCCTCCCACCATAAGGAGCAGTACACAAACCCAGAATCTCATGTACCCACATGTGTGTGAGGTTATGTATGTTCACAAGACCTCAAGTTGAAACTTGCTGGTGAGGATCCCCAAAATGGATCAGCCCTCATGTGATGGCTGGGCACTGCACTGGACTTTCCATGCCTTATATTATGTTGCGGTAGTGTTTCTGAGCAGTCCAGCTGGCAGGGCCACCAAAGAGTAACAGCTTGGTTTTCTTCCCCAGAGAAATGCACTTTGTGGGTGGAGGCCCAAGAGCATCTGGCCAGGTAGCCTGCAGCATCAACTCACTGAAGCTGGCAGAGTTAGGAGTTTGTAGAAAAGTAGGGCCATATCTGAGGACTCATTGGAGGTGGCCAGTCTGCGAGCATGACTCTGCCTCTGTCCCCCATTCCTCTTGCCCATGGCGCCTGGATGTGCATACACACACGCACTACAGAAGTAATACACTGAACCACATGGAAAGTGATCTCAGTCTAAAAATGCTTGAATAAACTTACCATTTTTCAAATTCAGTCATTTTAGTGATACACAGAATTCCTTGGGACATCTATGATTTGGCTAGAATTCTGATTGATTTTTAGTGCTCTTAGTCTCCTCTGGAAAACAGTTTTGGGGCCATAAAAAAAAGCTTCAGTGAACAAGAAGAAATGGCCTCTCAAGCAATTGTGAACTGTTTTATTGAGTGGACAATAATGTTTCATTCTCTCCAGTGCTGTGTTGGAGATACACTGCACACCAGCATGGCGTCCTGTGCCATCCACGTGTGCAGGCCCTAGAAGGATCTAGGATCCACTTCTGCTATGGTCAAGCATCTTTTCTTCCCTCCTGTGGACTCTGAGGCCATTGCCTGTCTGTCCACACCGATGTCTGTGCCCAATTTCTTGTTGAATTTCCTCCCACCAACACCTTGGAAATCAAGTTTGTCAATGTGAGCATGGGTGAGTCCAGCAGATAAAAAGAGGAGCAACCGCTCTCCAGGCAGTATTTCCTCAGCACTATAACAGGAGGGGTGCACAGAGTATCCTATTGGAGCAAGCTGGGCTTCCTCTTGCTTCAGGATTTTTTTTTTCCTGTGCTTTGGAAATTCCGTGGGCCAGGGGGAGTGCTAAGATCATCCCTTCTGTGACATTCACAGTGGATGACTCTAGAGATTTCCTTGGGTCCATGTCAGTGGCATGTTCACTTGGAGCATCAGTTATCTTGAGGACAGAGAAGACAGGCTAGAAAATGAGAGGCAGGTATTAGCCTTCTGTTTTTGGAGTCTCTCTCTCTCTCTCTCTCTCTCTCTCTCTCTCTCTCACTAACATACATCCCTATCCTACCCCTCTTTTTCAAAGAAAACTTTGCAACAGTGTCACACTAAATTACTAAATTGCTCCAATTGGGCCACAACTAGTCATCCTCTGGCCTGCCTCTCAGAGGGCTTCGATTACACTGTGCCACCACACCCCACTTGAATGTAGTAGTTTATTTTCAGCTTGACTATAACCGTTTCTTTTTCTTTTTGTTGTTGTTGTTGTTGTTGTTGTTGTTGTTGTTCTAGGATTGAACTCAAGACCTCATATTTTGCCAGGCAGGCGCTGTGCTGCTGAGCTACAACCCTGGCCCCATAACTGTTTCTTACAGTATTGTTCCAGATATTCTCATCAAACAAATCTTGGGTTGAACTATCCATTCTGTGGCTATTCTGTTCAGGTTGTCTTTGAAAGGAGATACCACCTTTGGAACATGCCTTAAGGTGATTCTTCACATCAAATATCAAAGTGTGTAACGCTTATGGCTGCTGCCTGGGAAGGGAAGGGTTTTGTTTCTTCTTTTCTAAAAAAAATCTTCCACCTAGTAGAGGGACAGGTTCTGGGCAGAGATGGAGAAGAAGCCAAGGGCCTCATGTTCAGTCACAGGCTTCATAGGCTCCTGAAGCTTGGGTTTCCTGCAAAGCACCACAGCGTGAGAGTTGGACATGTGCTAGACTGGGAGCACAATGCCTTCTGTGAGATCTTGGACCTCAGTAAATGAGAAATTGGACACAGCTCCCAACACCATCCAGACTCTACATTTCTGATTTGACTATCGTTAGAAAAGGAAGGTTTCTGAACTTTGCCATCTGAGAAAAGAGAGAGTACATGAAGAGCAATGCAGCTTGTATGTACTCAGTAACTCATTTATGTGACAAATAGTAATTCTGCAGAATGTGCTAGACACTGTGCTAAATGCCACACATTCAAGACTCGAGTTATAAATTCGGTGTCCCCTGAGAGCTCACACACAGTGTGCCACATCTGTTCCTGGGCATGGGAGCCCCGATGGGTTTGCTACTTACACATAATCCTGGAACTTCCAAATCTGCTGGGGTGATAGAATAGTTCTGGGGGTCTTGTGGGCCAGGTTATGCTCATAGGTCCCTTGCTTCTGCCTTTGGGATCCAAAAAACACCACTGATCAAATCCTGATGTCTAACAATTCCCGTAAGCCAGAAATAATGATGAATAAGGATGAGGGCCTTGTTCTCCAAGTACCCGAAAGGGTCAGGCAGGAAGTAACCTAAGGTTGTGTGGTCTGTTTGGCAAGGGCTACAAGAACAGAGAAGGGGCAACTAGGCTGGTGAAAATGGGAAATTAGAGGTGGTCAGTTTGGAAGAGAAAGACAATTACAGTCACAGAAGAGAATCTTCTAGAAGCTGCCTCTGGCTTATTTGATTTAGGTGAAGTTCTATAAAAGTAGAACAAGAATTTACCTTGCACAATAGTGGATCAAAGGCAAGGGAGTTGTGCCGGATATGCAGATTGTTGTGTGAGTTTGAGAGAAGTTTTGACCCAAAGAAATCACAAAGAGAATTAAACAGAAGGCTCAATCCCAAGGGCCAGTTGGTTACCACTGATTTTGTAAAATTTCAGTTTCTTGAAATTCACTGAGTAAAAGTTATATGTAGCTCCCTGCATGTTCAGAATTGAAAAAGATCAAATGCGGTCTGTAATGCTAAATGATGGCGAATTGTAGATAGTGTAGGAAGTAGGTGATCCAGTGGTAAGTAGAAATTAAATAAAATTCTTTTGCTACTTAATTGGATTTTCAATTAGAGGACTCACAAAATTCTTCAAAATCCACCACATGAGCAGAGGTCCTGAAAGCTTCAGGGAGGCGGCACCTGCAGATTGCCTACACTGCGAGCTGTGCGCACTTATGCACAGTAGAGAACTTGAGCAGCTGTTCTTGGTGTTCCAGAAGGTCAGAATCTGAGCACGTTTCTAAAAATTGGCTTGCATTTAATAATTAAATTTAACAAGAAAGCTTTCCTGGTAGGTGAAATTGCATGAATACAGCTGTGTGGGGGTGGCTGTGAAGATGATGTAGGTAGATTTCAGAGTCCTGAACCCTGTGTAGCTGTCCCTCTGTCAATTGAAATGGCGTTAGTTTGGCCATGCACCCTGCCTCCTCTATCATTGTGTAGGGAAGCCTGCCTCATACTAGGGACCCTTACGCTTAGGTAGGGAGATTGAAGCTATGGCTTTGAGTCATACTGTGCCAGGATCGAAGTGGAGAGGTGGAAACTTGGATCCCGATTCTCTTGTTAGTTCAGGAATGAAACAACTTTACTAAGCTCTTAATTTGTGCCCAGAGTGTGGTGGACAAATGGGATAATAGAAGATAATGTTCTCCCCTTATGCATGCATCTCTCCCTTAAGGAGGAAATGAAATTAGACTATGTGAAGTGTATGGTGGAGACCCCTTCTGGACCTCAGAACTTTTGAATGTACCTCCCAGCTGGGGCTTTGAATCCAACCTGAATTATACCTTGGATTTGAAGGAGAGGGGGCTGTAAGGGGAGCCTCTACCTACTTCCCAGTGGCAGGGAAGGGAGAATGAGTGATAGAAATTTGGATTGCCAAATGAGAATATTCTTTCAGTCTCTTCTATTGCTGCGACTTTGGTCATTTTCTGGGGGTGGGGATTTATGTTTTCCAGGAAGCTGAGGCTTCAGGACATTGTTCTGGATACTCCTGACACCCCTGTTTCACAAGCCTGTGCTACCTATGCATTGCGTTTTCTAGCTTGTGTGCTTTTGTCTTGCTCACTTGGCTTCAAAGTTGCATAGGTGATGTCAGGAAGGAGGAACCCCCGTGTTTAAGATGAGGATATGGCCAAGGTCACTCCCTCCATGGGACAGTCCATCAACACAGTAGAAATCTTCAAGATTGTATTTACAGCACCAAAATATTGTTTCTGTTACCAGGTAGATGAGGATACTGAGACTCCAATCAGATGACAGCCTAAGGACACGTGGAGAGATGCTCAGTGACAGGGAACTGCAGCCCCTCTGGGCCTGACAGAGACGATGTTGGAGGACAAACCCTCCCAGCTCTTATCCGACTCACTGATAGGGCTTCCTAATAACCAACAATGAGGCTTCCATGACACCAGGCTATTTCTTTCGCTGAATAAAAGTGATTTGATTCTCCCAATCAATAAACAAATTAGAGAAATAGTGGAGAGAGCCTGGGAACCAGGGCCAACAGTGGAGGGAAGGAGGCATGGGGAAAAGAAGAGGAGGTGGGAGAGGGCGGCGTCCTATAAAAGCCAGGGCAGGGCAGGTGGGCCTGGGGAACCCAGCTTCCCCTGGCCTTTTTCATTCTGAGGAGCCTGCATCTGCCTGGGAATCTGTTAATGGGTGGGAGGGAGGGAGGGCTGAGCCCTGGGGTGAGAGGAGGGGCCCGGGAGCAGGTGCAAGCAAAGGCTACAATGCAAACACTCAGGAGGATGGGGCACCAGGCTGGAAGGGCAGTTGTGCAGCACATCTTGGAAAAAGACAGAGAGGGGCAGGCAGCTGGCCGTGGGGAATGAAGGGGGTGGGGGAGCCCTGAGTGGAGTGCTGGCCAGGCTCTGAGAAAGGCAAGTGGTGAGTGTTGCATCTCTGTGACACCTCTGCGCTGTCTCTACTAGAAGGGGCATTTCCTGCTTCTGTGTGGTCATCAAGCAGGACAGGAGCCCGTGCTCAGCCCACCAGTGCACCAGGAAGGGAAGAGTGTGGCGCTTCCACAAAGGGGTCTTCAGCTGCCCAGTGAAATAAATGCTACTTTTATAACAGCCGGGGGACTCTGCTCAGGGAGTGGAATACTCACCCCATTACCTCACATCATCTGCTCCCTTACATTTTTATTCTGCTGGGTGCTGTTTAAAAAAACTCCTTAGGTGTATATTTTTTAAATGTCTTTCAAAGTTGTCACTTCCTGCATTTCCCTTTTCCTCCATTGGGTACTCTTGCTTCTTCCGGACCCAGAGCAAAGTGTGTCTTACTCTTCTGAGCGGACAAGAATGCATTAAAAAGGCACCCAGCCAGGGATATAAGGAAAGTTACAGTGGTTTCCAGCCTGATGTGTGTGGGGTGAGATAGTAACATTGCCTCTGGGTTAAATTCAGACAGAACAGAAGGCTTCCAAGCTCCTCCAGTGCTCTCCCTTCTTCGGCTGAGACGACTGAGACCCAGATCTGCATGGCAGCACCAGCCCAGCTGCTCCATGAGAATAAACCGAGGGGCCATGGCTCTAAGGCTTCATGTGGAGATGAGGGTAGAACCAGGGGCATTTAGCAAGGAACTTTGTAAGAATGCAGGTTGCTCACAGAAGTGCTCTGCAGTTGAAAGCTTTTATTGCATTCCGAACTAGCTCCACTTCAGGCAGCCAAAGCCCATACTGGGCAAGTGATTTTCCTAGAGGGGAGCAGTTAAATACAAGAATCTCAGAAATAAAACATCAAGACTGTATCTTTGTCCACTAGACCACTCCCCTGCAGGATTCAGAAGAGAATGGAGCCAAAAAAAGAGTGATGCCCTTGAGAGTTGGCTTTGTTGCCGGGGGGGGGGGCGAGGGAGG